>NW_027478604.1:600000-890594 GCF_051014685.1 Ptiloglossa arizonensis | reverse complement strand
CAACGGTATGTGTACTTTTCCCCTAGGCCGTTCTGGTTATTCGTTTCGAGCATCAGAACTGCGAAAATTTTGAGTTTCTCAAGCGTTTCTTACCTCCAAACTGCCATATCTCGCGAACGGATTGACCAATCCGCAAAATTTCTGTTGCATCTGAAAGTAGAAACTCGCCCGATTACAACGGTATGCGTACTTTTCCCCTAGGCCGTTCTAGTTGTGCTTGTCGAGCATCAGAACTGCGAAAATTTTGTGTTCCTCAAGCGTTTCTTACCTCCAAACTGCCATATCTCGCGAACGGATTGACCAATCCGCAAAATTTCTGTTGCATCTGAAAGTAGAAACTCGCCGGATTACAACGGTATGCGTACTTTTCCCCTAGGCCGTTCTAGTTATTCGTTTCGAGCATCAGAACTGCGAAAATTTTGAGTTTCTCAAGCGTTTCTCACATACAAACTGCCACATCTCGCGAACGGATTGTCCATCCGCAAAATTTCTGATGCATCTGAAAGTAGAAACTCGCCCGATTACAACGGTATGCGTACTTTTCCCCTAGGCCGCCCTAGTTATTCGTTTCGAGCATCAGAACTGCAAAAATTTTGAGTTTCTCAAGCGTTCCTTACTTCCAAACTGCCATATCTCGCGAACGGTTTGACCAATCCGCAAAATTTCTGTTGCATCTGAAAGTAGAAACTCGCCCGATTACAACTGTATGCGTACTTTTCCCCTAGCCCGTTCTAGTTATTCGTTTCGAGCAACAGAACTGCGAAAATTTTGAGTTTCTCAAGCGTTGCTTACCTCCAAACTGCCATATCTCGCGAACGGATTGACCAATCCGCAAAATTTCTGTTGTATCTGAAAGTAGAAACTCGCCCGATTACAACGGTATGCGTACTTTTCCCCTAGGCCGTTCTGGTTATTCGTTTCGAGCATCAGAACTGCGAAAATTTTGAGTTTCTCAAGCGTTTCTTACCTCCAAACTGCCATATCTCGCGAACGGATTGACCAATCCGCAAAATTTCTGTTGCATCTGAAAGTAGAAACTCGCCCGATTACAACGGTATGTGTACTTTTCCCCTAGGCCGTTCTGGTTATTCGTTTCGAGCATCAGAACTGCGAAAATTTTGAGTTTCTCAAGCGTTTCTTACCTCCAAACTGCCATATCTCGCGAACGGATTGACCAATCCGCAAAATTTCTGTTGCATCTGAAAGTAGAAACTCGCCCGATTACAACGGTATGCGTACTTTTCCCCTAGGCCGTTCTAGTTGTGCTTGTCGAGCATCAGAACTGCGAAAATTTTGAGTTCCTCAAGCGTTTCTTACCTCCAAACTGCCATATCTCGCGAACGGATTGACCAATCCGCAAAATTTCTGTTGCATCTGAAAGTAGAAACTCGCCGGATTACAACGGTATGCGTACTTTTCCCCTAGGCCGTTCTAGTTATTCGTTTCGAGCATCAGAACTGCGAAAATTTTGAGTTTCTCAAGCGTTTCTCACATACAAACTGCCACATCTCGCGAACGGATTGTCCATCCGCAAAATTTCTGATGCATCTGAAAGTAGAAACTCGCCCGATTACAACGGTATGCGTACTTTTCCCCTAGGCCGCCCTAGTTATTCGTTTCGAGCATCAGAACTGCAAAAATTTTGAGTTTCTCAAGCGTTCCTTACTTCCAAACTGCCATATCTCGCGAACGGTTTGACCAATCCGCAAAATTTCTGTTGCATCTGAAAGTAGAAACTCGCCCGATTACAACTGTATGCGTACTTTTCCCCTAGCCCGTTCTAGTTATTCGTTTCGAGCAACAGAACTGCGAAAATTTTGAGTTTCTCAAGCGTTGCTTACCTCCAAACTGCCATATCTCGCGAACGGATTGACCAATCCGCAAAATTTCTGTTGTATCTGAAAGTAGAAACTCGCCCGATTACAACTGTATGCGTACTTTTCCCCTAGCCCGTTCTAGTTATTCGTTTCGAGCAACAGAACTGCGAAAATTTTGAGTTTCTCAAGCGTTGCTTACCTCCAAACTGCCATATCTCGCGAACGGATTGACCAATCCGCAAAATTTCTGTTGTATCTGAAAGTAGAAACTCGCCCGATTACAACGGTATGCGTACTTTTCCCCTAGACCGTGCTAGTTATGCTTGTCGAGCATCAGAACTGCGAAAATTTTGAGTTTCTCAAGCGTTTCTTACTTCCAAACTGCCATATCTCGCGAACGGATTGACCAATCCTCAAAATTTCTGTTGCATCTGAAAGTAGAAACTCGCCCGATTACAACGGTATGTGTACTTTTCCCCTAGGCCGTTCTGGTTATTCGTTTCGAGCATCAGAACTGCGAAAATTTTGAGTTTCTCAAGCGTTTCTTACCTCCAAACTGCCATATCTCGCGAACGGATTGACCAATCCGCAAAATTTCTGTTGCATCTGAAAGTAGAAACTCGCCCGATTACAACGGTATGCGTACTTTTCCCCTAGGCCGTTCTAGTTGTGCTTGTCGAGCATCAGAACTGCGAAAATTTTGTGTTCCTCAAGCGTTTCTTACCTCCAAACTGCCATATCTCGCGAACGGATTGACCAATCCGCAAAATTTCTGTTGCATCTGAAAGTAGAAACTCGCCGGATTACAACGGTATGCGTACTTTTCCCCTAGGCCGTTCTAGTTATTCGTTTCGAGCATCAGAACTGCGAAAATTTTGAGTTTCTCAAGCGTTTCTCACATACAAACTGCCACATCTCGCGAACGGATTGTCCATCCGCAAAATTTCTGATGCATCTGAAAGTAGAAACTCGCCCGATTACAACGGTATGCGTACTTTTCCCCTAGGCCGCCCTAGTTATTCGTTTCGAGCATCAGAACTGCAAAAATTTTGAGTTTCTCAAGCGTTCCTTACTTCCAAACTGCCATATCTCGCGAACGGTTTGACCAATCCGCAAAATTTCTGTTGCATCTGAAAGTAGAAACTCGCCCGATTACAACTGTATGCGTACTTTTCCCCTAGCCCGTTCTAGTTATTCGTTTCGAGCAACAGAACTGCGAAAATTTTGAGTTTCTCAAGCGTTGCTTACCTCCAAACTGCCATATCTCGCGAACGGTTTGACCAATCCGCAAAATTTCTGTTGCATCTGAAAGTAGAAACTCGCCCGATTACAACTGTATGCGTACTTTTCCCCTAGCCCGTTCTAGTTATTCGTTTCGAGCAACAGAACTGCGAAAATTTTGAGTTTCTCAAGCGTTTCTTACTTCCAAACTGCCATATCTCGCGAACGGATTGACCAATCCGCAAAATTTCTGTTGCATCTGAAAGTAGAAACTCGCCGGATTACAACGGTATGCGTACTTTTCCCCTAGGCCGTTCTAGTTATTCGTTTCGAGCATCAGAACTGCGAAAATTTTGAGTTTCTCAAGCGTTTCTCACATACAAACTGCCACATCTCGCGAACGGATTGTCCATCCGCAAAATTTCTGATGCATCTGAAAGTAGAAACTCGCCCGATTACAACGGTATGCGTACTTTTCCCCTAGGCCGCCCTAGTTATTCGTTTCGAGCATCAGAACTGCAAAAATTTTGAGTTTCTCAAGCGTTCCTTACTTCCAAACTGCCATATCTCGCGAACGGTTTGACCAATCCGCAAAATTTCTGTTGCATCTGAAAGTAGAAACTCGCCCGATTACAACTGTATGCGTACTTTTCCCCTAGCCCGTTCTAGTTATTCGTTTCGAGCAACAGAACTGCGAAAATTTTGAGTTTCTCAAGCGTTGCTTACCTCCAAACTGCCATATCTCGCGAACGGATTGACCAATCCGCAAAATTATTGTTGCATCTGAAAGTAGAAACTCGCCCAATTACAACGGTATGCGTACTTTTCCCCTAGGCCATTCTAGTTATTCGTTTCGAGCATCAGAACTGCGAAAATTTTGAGTTTCTCAAGCGTTTCTTACCTCCAAACTGCCATATCTCGCGAACGGATTGACCAATCCGCAAAATTTCTGTTGCATCTGAAAGTAGAAACTCGCCCGATTACAACGGTATGCGTACTTTTCCCCTAGCCCGTTCTAGTTATTCGTTTCGAGCAACAGAACTGCGAAAATTTTGAGTTTCTCAAGCGTTGCTTACCTCCAAACTGCCATATCTCGCGAACGGATTGACCAATCCGCAAAATTTCTGTTGCATCTGAAAGTAGAAACTCGCCCGATTACAATGGTGTGCGTACTTTTCCCCTAGGCCGTTCTTGTTATTCGTTTCGAGCATCAGAACTGCGAAAATTTTGAGTTTCTCAAGCGTTTCTTACTTCCAAACTGCCATATCTCGCGAACGGATTGACCAATCCGCAAAATTTCTGTTGCATCTGAAGGTCGAAACTCGCCCGATTACAACGGTATGCGTACTTTTCCACTAGGCCGTTCTAGTTATTCGTTTCGAGCATCAGAACTGCGAAAATTTTGAGTTTCTCAAGCGTTTCTTACCTCCAAACTGCCATATCTCGCGAACGGATTGACCAATCCGCAAAATTTCTGTTGTATCTGAAAGTAGAAACTCGCCCGATTACAACGGTATGCGTACTTTTCCCCTAGGCCGTTCTAGTTATTCGTTTCGAGCATCAGAACTGCGAAAATTTTGAGTTTCTCAAGCGTTTCTTACCTCCAAACTGCCATATCTCGCGAACGGATTAACCAATCCGCAAAATTTCTGTTGCATCTGAAAGTAGAAACTCGCCCGATTACAACGGTATGCGTACTTTTCCCCTAGGCCGTTCTAGTTATTCGTTTCGAGCATCAGAACGGCGAAACTTTTGAGTTTCTCAAGCGTTTCTCACATACAAACTGCCACATCTAGCGAACGGATTGTCCAATCCGCAAAATTTCTGATGCATCTGAAAGTAGAAACTCGCCCGATTACAACGGTATGCGTACTTTTCCCCTAGGCCGCCCTAGTTATTCGTTTCGAGCATCAGAACTGCGAAAATTTTGAGTTTCTCAAGCGTTTCTTACCTACAAACTGCCATATCTCGCGAACGGACTTGACCAATGCGCAAAATTTCTGTTGCATCTGAAAGTAGAAACTCGCCCGATTACAACGGTATGCGTACTTTTCCCCTAGACCGTTCTAGTTATGCTTGTCGAGCATCAGAACTGCGAAAATTTTGAGTTTCTCAAGCGTTTCTTACTTCCAAACTGCCATATCTCGCGAACGGATTGACCAATCCGCAAAATTTCTGTTGCATCTGAAAGTAGAAACTCGCCCGATTACAACGGTATGTGTACTTTTCCCCTAGGCCGTTCTGGTTATTCGTTTCGAGCATCAGAACTGCGAAAATTTTGAGTTTCTCAAGCGTTTCTTACCTACAAACTGCCATATCTCGCGAACGGACTTGACCAATGCGCAAAATTTCTGTTGCATCTGAAAGTAGAAACTCGCCCGATTACAACGGTATGCGTACTTTTCCCCTAGACCGTTCTAGTTATGCTTGTCGAGCATCAGAACTGCGAAAATTTTGAGTTTCTCAAGCGTTTCTTACCTCCAAACTGCCATATCTCGCGAACGGATTGACCAATCCGCAAAATTTCTGTTGCATCTGAAAGTAGAAACTCGCCCGATTACAACGGTATGCGTTCTTTTCCCCTAGGCCGTTCTAGTTATGCTTGTCGAGCATCAGAACTGCGAAAATTTTGAGTTTCTCAAGCGTTTCTTACCTCCAAACTGCCATATCTCGCGAACGGATTGACCAATCCGCAAAATTTCTGTTGCATCTGAAAGTAGAAACTCGCCCGATTACAAATGTATGCGTACTTTTCCCCTAGGCCGTTCTAGTTATGCTTGTCGAGCATCAGAACTGTGAAAATTTTGAGTTTCTCAAGCGTTTCTTACCTCCAAACTGCAATATCTCGCGAACGGATTGACCAATCCGCAAAATTTCTGTTGCATCTGAAAGTAGAAACTCGCCCGATTACAACGGTATGCGTACTTTTCCCCGAGGCCGTTCTAGTTATGCTTGTCGAGCATCAGAACTGCGAAAATTTTGAGTTTCTCAAGCGTTTCTTACCTCCAAACTGCCATATCTCGCGAACGGATTGACCAATCCGCAAAATTCCTGTTGCATCTGAAAGTAGAAACTCGCCCGATTGCAACGGTATGCGTACTTTTCCCCTAGGCCGTTCTAGTTATGCTTGTCGAGCATCAGAACTGCGAAAATTTTGAGTTTCTCAAGCGTTTCTTACCTCCAAACTGCCATATCTCGCGAACAGATTGACCAATCCGCAAAATTTCTGTTGCATCTGAAAGTAGAAACTCGCCCGATTACAACGGTATGCGTACTTTTCCCCTAGCCCGTTCTAGTTGTTCGTTTCGAGCATCAGAACTGCGAAAATTTTGAGTTTCTCAAGCGTTTCTTACTTCCAAACTGCCATATCTCGCGAACGGATTGACCAATCCGCAAAATTTCTGTTGCATCTGAAAGTAGAAACTCGCCCGATTACAACGGTATGTGTACTTTTCCCCTAGGCCGTTCTGGTTATTCGTTTCGAGCATCAGAACTGCGAAAATTTTGAGTTTCTCAAGCGTTTCTTACCTACAAACTGCCATATCTCGCGAACGGACTTGACCAATGCGCAAAATTTCTGTTGCATCTGAAAGTAGAAACTCGCCCGATTACAACGGTATGCGTACTTTTCCCCTAGACCGTTCTAGTTATGCTTGTCGAGCATCAGAACTGCGAAAATTTTGAGTTTCTCAAGCGTTTCTTACCTCCAAACTGCCATATCTCGCGAACGGATTGACCAATCCGCAAAATTTCTGTTGCATCTGAAAGTAGAAACTCGCCCGATTACAACGGTATGCGTTCTTTTCCCCTAGGCCGTTCTAGTTATGCTTGTCGAGCATCAGAACTGCGAAAATTTTGAGTTTCTCAAGCGTTTCTTACCTCCAAACTGCCATATCTCGCGAACGGATTGACCAATCCGCAAAATTTCTGTTGCATCTGAAAGTAGAAACTCGCCCGATTACAAATGTATGCGTACTTTTCCCCTAGGCCGTTCTAGTTATGCTTGTCGAGCATCAGAACTGTGAATATTTTGAGTTTCTCAAGCGTTTCTTACCTCCAAACTGCCATATCTCGCGAACGGATTGACCAATCCGCAAAATTTCTGTTGCATCTGAAAGTAGAAACTCGCCCGATTACAACGGTATGCGTACTTTTCCCCGAGGCCGTTCTAGTTATGCTTGTCGAGCATCAGAACTGCGAAAATTTTGAGTTTCTCAAGCGTTTCTTACCTCCAAACTGCCATATCTCGCGAACGGATTGACCAATCCGCAAAATTCCTGTTGCATCTGAAAGTAGAAACTCGCCCGATTGCAACGGTATGCGTACTTTTCCCCTAGGCCGTTCTAGTTATGCTTGTCGAGCATCAGAACTGCGAAAATTTTGAGTTTCTCAAGCGTTTCTTACCTCCAAACTGTCATATCTCGCGAACAGATTGACCAATCCGCAAAATTTCTGTTGCATCTGAAAGTAGAAACTCGCCCGAATACAACGGTATGCGTACTTTTCCCCTAGGCCGTTCTAGTTATGCTTGTCGAGCATCAGAACTGCGAAAATTTTGAGTTTCTCAAGCGTTTCTTACCTCCAAACTGCCATATCTCGCGAACGAATTGACCAATCCGCAAAATTTCTGTTGCATCTGAAAGTAGAAACTCGCCCGATTACAAAGGTATGCGTACTTTTCCCCTAGGCCGTTCTAGTTATTCGTTTCGAGCATCAGAACTGCGAAAATTTTGAGTTTCTCAAGCGTTTCTTACCTCCAAACTGCCATATCTCGCGAACGGATTGACCAATCCGCAAAATTACTGTTGCATCTGAAAGTAGAAACTCGCCGGATTACAACGGTATGCGTACTTTTCCCCTAGGCCGTTCTAGTTATGCTTGTCGAGCATCAGAACTGCGAAAATTTTGAGTTTCTCAAGCGTTTCTTACCTCCAAACTGCCATATCTCGCGAACGAATTGACCAATCCGCAAAATTCCTGTTGCATCTGAAAGTAGAAACTCGCCCGATTGCAACGGTATGCGTACTTTTCCCCTAGGCCGTTCTAGTTATGCTTGTCGAGCATCAGAACTGCGAAAATTTTGAGTTTCTCAAGCGTTTCTTACCTCCAAACTGCCATATCTCGCGAACAGATTGACCAATCCGCAAAATTTCTGTTGCATCTGAAAGTAGAAACTCGCCCGAATACAACGGTATGCGTACTTTTCCCCTAGGCCGTTCTAGTTATGCTTGTCGAGCATCAGAACTGCGAAAATTTTGAGTTTCTCAAGCGTTTCTTACCTCCAAACTGCCATATCTCGCGAACGAATTGACCAATCCGCAAAATTTCTGTTGCATCTGAAAGTAGAAACTCGCCCGATTACAACGGTATGCGTACTTTTCCCCTAGGCCGTTCTAGTTATTCGTTTCGAGCATCAGAACTGCGAAAATTTTGAGTTTCTCAAGCGTTTCTTACCTCCAAACTGCCATATCTCGCGAACGGATTGACCAATCCGCAAAATTACTGTTGCATCTGAAAGTAGAAACTCGCCGGATTACAACGGTATGCGTACTTTTCCCCTAGGCCGTTCTAGTTATGCTTGTCGAGCATCAGAACTGCGAAAATTTTGAGTTTCTCAAGCGTTTCTTACCTCCAAACTGCCATATCTCGCGAACGGATTGACCAATCCGCAAAATTCCTGTTGCATCTGAAAGTAGAAACGCGCCCGGTTGCAACGGTATGCGTACTTTTCCCCTAGGCCGTTCTAGTTATGCTTGTCGAGCATCAGAACTGCGAAAATTTTGAGTTTCTCAAGTGTTTCTTACCTCCAAACTGCCATATCTCGCGAACAGATTGACCAATCCGCAAAATTTCTGTTGCATCTGAAAGTAGAAACTCGCCCGAATACAACGGTATGCGTACTTTTTCCCTAGGCCGTTCTAGTTATGCTTGTCGAGCATCAGAACTGCGAAAATTTTGAGTTTCTCAAGCGTTTCTTACCTCCAAACTGCCATATCTCGCGAACGAATTGACCAATCCGCAAAATTTCTGTTGTATCTGAAAGTAGAAACTCGCCCGATTACAACTGTATGCGTACTTTTCCCCTAGGCCGTTCTAGTTATTCGTTTCGAGCATCAGAACTGCGAAAATTTTCAGTTTCTCAAACGTTTCCTACCTCCAAACAGCCATATCTCGCGAACGGATTGACCAATCCGCAAAATTTCTGTTGCATCTGAAAGTAGTAACTCGCCCGATTACAACGGTATGCGTACTTTTCCCCTAGGCCGTTCTAGTTATTCGTTTCGAGCATCAGAACTGCGAAAATTTTGAGTTTCTCAAGCGTTTCTTACCTCCAAACTGCCATATCTCGCGAACGGATTGACCAATCCGCAAAATTACTGTTGCATCTGAAAGTAGAAACTCGCCGGATTACAACGGTATGCGTACTTTTCCCCTAGGCCGTTCCAGTTATGCTTGTCGAGCATCAGAACTGCGAAAATTTTGAGTTTCTCAAGCGTTGCTTACCTCCAAACTGCCATATCTCGCGAACGGATTGACCAATCCGCAAAATTATTGTTGCATCTGAAAGTAGAAACTCGCCCAATTACAACGGTATGCGTACTTTTCCCCTAGGCCATTCTAGTTATTCGTTTCGAGCATCAGAACTGCGAAAATTTTGAGTTTCTCAAGCGTTTCTTACCTCCAAACTGCCATATCTCGCGAACGGATTGACCAATCCGCAAAATTTCTGTTGCATCTGAAAGTAGAAACTCGCCCGATTACAACGGTATGCGTACTTTTCCCCTAGCCCGTTCTAGTTATTCGTTTCGAGCAACAGAACTGCGAAAATTTTCAGTTTCTCAAACGTTTCCTACCTCCAAACAGCCATATCTCGCGAACGGATTGACCAATCCGCAAAATTTCTGTTGCATCTGAAAGTAGAAACTCGCCCGATTACAACGGTATGCGTACTTTTCCCCTAGGCCGTTCTAGTTATTCGTTTCGAGCATCAGAACTGCGAAAATTTTGAGTTTCTCAAGCGTTTCTTACCTCCAAACTGCCATATCTCGCGAACGGATTGACCAATCCGCAAAATTACTGTTGCATCTGAAAGTAGAAACTCGCCGGATTACAACGGTATGCGTACTTTTCCCCTAGGCCGTTCCAGTTATGCTTGTCGAGCATCAGAACTGCGAAAATTTTGAGTTTCTCAAGCGTTGCTTACATCCAAACTGCCATATCTCGCGAACGGATTGACCAATCCGCAAAATTATTGTTGCATCTGAAAGTAGAAACTCGCCCAATTACAACGGTATGCGTACTTTTCCCCTAGGCCATTCTAGTTATTCGTTTCGAGCATCAGAACTGCGAAAATTTTGAGTTTCTCAAGCGTTTCTTACCTCCAAACTGCCATATCTCGCGAACGGATTGACCAATCCGCAAAATTTCTGTTGCATCTGAAAGTAGAAACTCGCCCGATTACAACGGTATGCGTACTTTTCCCCTAGGCCGTTCTAGTTATTCGTTTCGAGCATCAGAACTGCGAAAATTTTGAGTTTCTCAAGCGTTTCTTACCTCCAAACTGCCATATCTCGCGAACGGATTGACCAATCCGCAAAATTACTGTTGCATCTGAAAGTAGAAACTCGCCGGATTACAACGGTATGCGTACTTTTCCCCTAGGCCGTTCCAGTTATGCTTGTCGAGCATCAGAACTGCGAAAATTTTGAGTTTCTCAAGCGTTGCTTACCTCCAAACTGCCATATCTCGCGAACGGATTGACCAATCCGCAAAATTATTATTGCATCTGAAAGTAGAAACTCGCCCAATTACAACGGTATGCGTACTTTTCCCCTAGGCCATTCTAGTTATTCGTTTCGAGCATCAGAACTGCGAAAATTTTGAGTTTCTCAAGCGTTTCTTACCTCCAAACTGCCATATCTCGCGAACGGATTGACCAATCCGCAAAATTTCTGTTGCATCTGAAAGTAGAAACTCGCCCGATTACAACGGTATGCGTACTTTTCCCCTAGCCCGTTCTAGTTATTCGTTTCGAGCAACAGAACTGCGAAAATTTTGAGTTTCTCAAGCGTTGCTTACCTCCAAACTGCCATATCTCGCGAACGGATTGACCAATCCGCAAAATTTCTGTTGCATCTGAAAGTAGAAACTCGCCCGATTACAATGGTGTGCGTACTTTTCCCCCTAGGCCGTTCTTGTTATTCGTTTCGAGCATCAGAACTGCGAAAATTTTGAGTTTCTCAAGCGTTTCTTACTTCCAAACTGCCATATCTCGCGAACGGATTGACCAATCCGCAAAATTTCTGTTGCATCTGAAAGTAGAAACTCGCCCGATTACAACGGTATGCGTACTTTTCCCCTAGGCCGTTCTGGTTATTCGTTTCGAGCATCAGAACTGCGAAAATTTTGAGTTTCTCAAGCGTTTCTTACCTACAAACTGCCATATCTCGCGAACGGACTTGACCAATGCGCAAAATTTCTGTTGCATCTGAAAGTAGAAACTCGCCCGATTACAACGGTATGCGTACTTTTCCCCTAGACCGTTCTAGTTATGCTTGTCGAGCATCAGAACTGCGAAAATTTTGAGTTTCTCAAGCGTTTCTTACCTCCAAACTGCCATATCTCGCGAACGGATTGACCAATCCGCAAAATTTCTGTTGCATCTGAAAGTAGAAACTCGCCCGATTACAACGGTATGCGTTCTTTTCCCCTAGGCTGTTCTAGTTATGCTTGTCGAGCATCAGAACTGCGAAAATTTTGAGTTTCTCAAGCGTTTCTTACCTCCAAACTGCCATATCTCGCGAACGGATTGACCAATCCGCAAAATTTCTGTTGCATCTGAAAGTAGAAACTCGCCCGATTACAAATGTATGCGTACTTTTCCCCTAGGCCGTTCTAGTTATTCGTTTCGAGCATCAGAACTGTGAAAATTTTGAGTTTCTCAAGCGTTTCTTACCTCCAAACTGCCATATCTCGCGAACGGATTGACCAATCCGCAAAATTTCTGTTGCATCTGAAAGTAGAAACTCGCCCGATTACAACGGTATGCGTACTTTTCCCCGAGGCCGTTCTAGTTATGCTTGTCGAGCATCAGAACTGCGAAAATTTTGAGTTTGTCAAGCGTTTCTTACATCCAAACTGCCTTATCTCGCGAACGGATTGACCAATCCGCAAAATTCCTGTTGCATCTGAAAGTAGAAACTCGCCCGATTGCAACGGTATGCGTACTTTTCCCCTAGGCCGTTCTAGTTATGCTTGTCGAGCATCAGAACTGCGAAAATTTTGAGTTTCTCAAGCGTTTCTTACCTCCAAACTGCCATATCTCGCGAACAGATTGACCAATCCGCAAAATTTCTGTTGCATCTGAAAGTAGAAACTCGCCCGAATACAACGGTATGCGTACTTTTCCCCTAGGCCGTTCTAGTTATGCTTGTCGAGCATCAGAACTGCGAAAATTTTGAGTTTCTCAAGCGTTTCTTACCTCCAAACTGCCATATCTCGCGAACGAATTGACCAATCCGCAAAATTTCTGTTGCATCTGAAAGTAGAAACTCGCCCGATTACAACTGTATGCGTACTTTTCCCCTAGGCCGTTCTAGTTATTCGTTTCGAGCATCAGAACTGCGAAAATTTTGAGTTTCTCAAGCGTTTCTTACCTCCAAACTGCCATATCTCGCGAACGGTTTGACCAATCCGCAAAATTTCTGTTGCATCTGAAAGTAGAAACTCGCCCGATTACAACGGTATGCGTACTTTTCCCCTAGGCCGTTCTAGTTATTCGTTTCGAGCATCAGAACTGCGAAAATTTTGAGTTTCTCAAGCGTTTCTTACTTCCAAACTGCCATATCTCGCGAACGGATTGACCAATCCGCAAAATTACTGTTGCATCTGAAAGTAGAAACTCGCCGGATTAGAACGGTATGCGTACTTTTCCCCTAGGCCGTTCTAGTTATTCGTTTCGAGCATCAGAACTGCGAAAATTTTGAGTTTCTCAAGCGTTTCTTACATCCAAACTGCCATATCTCGCGAACGGTTTGACCAACCCGCAAAATTTCTGTTGCATCTGAAGGTAGAAACTCGCCCGATTACAACGGTATGCGTACTTTTCCCCTAGCCCGTTCTAGTTGTTCGTTTCGAGCATCAGAACTGCGAAAATTTTGAGTTTCTCAAGCGTTTCTTACCTCCAAACTGCCATATCTCGCGAACGGATTGACCAATCCGCAAAATTTCTGTTGCATCTGAATGTAGAAACTCGCCCGATTACAACGGTATGCGTACTTTTCCCCTAGGCCGTTCTGGTTATGCATGTCGAGCATCAGAACTGCGAAAATTTTGAGTTTCTCAAGCGTTTCTTACCTCCAAACTGCCATATCTCGCGAACGGATTGACCAATCCGCAAAATTTCTGTTGCATCTGAAAGTAGAAACTCGCCCGATTACAACGGTATGCGTACTTTTCCCCTAGGCCGTTCTAGTTATTCGTTTCGAGCATCAGAACTGCGAAAATTTAGAGCTTCTCAAGCGTTTCTTACATCCAAACTGCCATATCTCGCGAACGGTTTGACCAATCCGCAAAATTTCTGTTGCATCTGAAGGTAGAAACTCGCCCGATTACAACGGTATGCGTACTTTTCCCCTAGCCCGTTCTAGTTGTTCGTTTCGAGCATCAGAACTGCGAAAATTTTGAGTTTCTCAAGCGTTTCTTACCTCCAAACTGCCATATCTCGCGAACGGATTGAACAATCCGCAAAATTTCTGTTGCATCTGAATGTAGAAACTCGCCCGATTACAACGGTATGCGTACTTTTCCCCTAGGCCGTTCTAGTTATGCATGTCGAGCATCAGAACTGCGAAAATTTTGAGTTTCTCAAGCGTTTCTTACCTCCAAACTGCCATATTTCGCGAACGGATTGACCAATCCGCAAAATTTCTGTTGCATCTGAAAGTAGAAACTCGCCCGATTACAACGGTATGCGTACTTTTCCCCTAGGCCGTTCTAGTTATGCTTGTCGAGCATCAGAACTGCGAAAATTTTGAGTTTCTCAAGCGTTTCTTACATCCAAACTGCCATATCTCGCGAACGGTTTGACCAATCCGCAAAATTTCTGTTGCATCTGATGGTAGAAACTCGCCCGATTACAACGGTATGCGTACTTTTCCCCTAGGCCGTTCTAGTTGTTCGTTTCGAGCATCAGAACTGCGAAAATTTTGAGTTTCTCAAGCGTTTCTTACCTCCAAACTGCCATATCTCGCGAACGGATTGACCAATCCGCAAAATTTCTGTTGCATCTGAATGTAGAAACTCGCCCGATTACAACGGTATGCGTACTTTTCCCCTAGGCCGTTCTAGTTATGCATGTCGAGCATCAGAACTGCGAAAATTTTGAGTCTCTCAAGCGTTTCTTACCTCCAAACTGCCATATCTCGCGAACGGATTGACCAATCCGCCAAATTTCTGTTGCATCTGAAAGTAGAAACTCGCCCGATTACAACGGTATGCGTACTTTTCCCCTAGGCCGTTCTAGTTATGTTTGTCGAGCATCAGAACTGCGAAAATTTTGAGTTTCTCAAGCGTTTCTTACCTCCAAACTGCCATATCTCGCGAACGGATTGACCAATCCGCAAAATTTCTGTTGCATCTGAAAGTAGAAACTCGCCCCATTACAACTGTATGCGTACTTTTCCCCTAGGCCGTTCTAGTTATTCGTTTCGAGCATCAGAACTGCGAAAATTTTGAGTTTCTCAAGCGTTTCTTACTTCCAAACTGCCATATCTCGCGTACGGATTGACCAATCCGCAAAGTTTCTGTTGCATCTGAAAGTAGAAACTCGCCCGATTACAAGGGTATGCGTACTTTTCCCCTAGGCCGTTCTAGTTATGCTTGTCGAGCATCAGAACTGCGAAAATTTTGAGTTTCTCAAGCGTTTCTTACATCCAAACTGCCATATCTCGCGAACAGATTGACCAATCCGCAAAATTTCTGTTGCATCTGAAAGTAGAAACTCGCCCGAATACAACGGTATGCGTACTTTTCCCCTAGGCCGTTCTAGTTATGCTTGTCGAGCATCAGAACTGCGAAAATTTTGAGTTTCTCAAGCGTTTCTTACCTCCAAACTGCCATATCTCGCGAACGAATTGACCAATCCGCAAAATTTCTGTTGCATCTGAAAGTAGAAACTCGCCCGATTACAACTGTATGCGTACTTTTCCCCGAGGCCGTTCTAGTTATGCTTGTCGAGCATCAGAACTGCGAAAATTTTGAGTTTCTCAAGCGTTTCTTACCTCCAAACTGCCATATCTCGCGAACGAATTGACCAATCCGCAAAATTTCTGTTGCATCTGAAAGTAGAAACTCGCCCGATTACAACTGTATGCGTACTTTTCCCCTAGGCCGTTCTAGTTATTCGTTTCGAGCATCAGAACTGCGAAAATTTTGAGTTTCTCAAGCGTTTCTTACCTCCAAACTGCCATATCTCGCGAACGGATTGACCAATCCGCAAAATTTCTGTTGCATCTGAAAGTAGAAACTCGCCCGATTACAACGGTATGCGTACTTTTCCCCGAGGCCGTTCTAGTTATGCTTGTCGAGCATCAGAACTGCGAAAATTTTGAGTTTCTCAAGCGTTTCTTACCTCCAAACTGCCATATCTCGCGAACGGATTGACCAATCCGCAAAATTCCTGTTGCATCTGAAAGTAGAAACTCGCCCGATTGCAACGGTATGCGTACTTTTCCCCTAGGCCGTTCTAGTTATGCTTGTCGAGCATCAGAACTGCGAAAATTTTGAGTTTCTCAAGCGTTTCTTACCTCCAAACTGCCATATCTCGCGAACAGATTGACCAATCCGCAAAATTTCTGTTGCATCTGAAAGTAGAAACTCGCCCGAATACAACGGTATGCGTACTTTTTCCCTAGGCCGTTCTAGTTATGCTTGTCGAGCATCAGAACTGCGAAAATTTTGAGTTTCTCAAGCGTTTCTTACCTCCAAACTGCCATATCTCGCGAACGAATTGACCAATCCGCAAAATTTCTGTTGCATCTGAAAGTAGAAACTCGCCCGATTACAACTGTATGCGTACTTTTCCCCTAGGCCGTTCTAGTTATTCGTTTCGAGCATCAGAACTGCGAAAATTTTCAGTTTCTCAAACGTTTCCTACCTCCAAACAGCCATATCTCGCGAACGGATTGACCAATCCGCAAAATTTCTGTTGCATCTGAAAGTAGAAACTCGCCCGATTACAACGGTATGCGTACTTTTCCCCTAGGCCGTTCTAGTTATTCGTTTCGAGCATCAGAACCGCGAAACTTTTGAGTTTCTCAAGCGTTTCTCACATACAAACTGCCACATCTAGCGAACGGATTGTCCGATCCGCAAAATTTCTGATGCATCTGAAAGTAGAAACTCGCCCGATTACAACGGTATGCGTACTTTTCCCCTAGACCGTTCTAGTTATGCTTGTCGAGCATCAGAACTGCGAAAATTTTGAGTTTCTCAAGCGTTTCTTACTTCCAAACTGCCATATCTCGCGAACGGATTGACCAATCCGCAAAATTTCTGTTGCATCTGAAAGTAGAAACTCGCCCGATTACAACGGTATGTGTACTTTTCCCCTAGGCCGTTCTGGTTATTCGTTTCGAGCATCAGAACTGCGAAAATTTTGAGTTTCTCAAGCGTTTCTTACCTACAAACTGCCATATCTCGCGAACGGACTTGACCAATGCGCAAAATTTCTGTTGCATCTGAAAGTAGAAACTCGCCCGATTACAACGGTATGCGTACTTTTCCCCTAGACCGTTCTAGTTATGCTTGTCGAGCATCAGAACTGCGAAAATTTTGAGTTTCTCAAGCGTTTCTTACCTCCAAACTGCCATATCTCGCGAACGGATTGACCAATCCGCAAAATTTCTGTTGCATCTGAAAGTAGAAACTCGCCCGATTACAACGGTATGCGTTCTTTTCCCCTAGGCCGTTCTAGTTATGCTTGTCGAGCATCAGAACTGCGAAAATTTTGAGTTTCTCAAGCGTTTCTTACCTCCAAATTGCCATATCTCGCGAACGGATTGACCAATCCGCAAAATTTCTGTTGCATCTGAAAGTAGAAACTCGCCCGATTACAAATGTATGCGTACTTTTCCCCTAGGCCGTTCTAGTTATGCTTGTCGAGCATCAGAACTGTGAAAATTTTGAGTTTCTCAAGCGTTTCTTACCTCCAAACTGCAATATCTCGCGAACGGATTGACCAATCCGCAAAATTTCTGTTGCATCTGAAAGTAGAAACTCGCCCGATTACAAATGTATGCGTACTTTTCCCCGAGGCCGTTCTAGTTATGCTTGTCGAGCATCAGAACTGCGAAAATTTTGAGTTTCTCAAGCGTTTCTTACCTCCAAACTGCCATATCTCGCGAACGGATGGACCAATCCGCAAAATTCCTGTTGCATCTGAAAGTAGAAACTCGCCCGATTGCAACGGTATGCGTACTTTTCCCCTAGGCCGTTCTAGTTATGCTTGTCGAGCATCAGAACTGCGAAAATTTTGAGTTTCTCAAGCGTTTCTTACCTCCAAACTGCCATATCTCGCGAACAGATTGACCAATCCGCAAAATTTCTGTTGCATCTGAAAGTAGAAACTCGCCCGATTACAACGGTATGCGTACTTTTCCCCTAGCCCGTTCTAGTTGTTCGTTTCGAGCATCAGAACTGCGAAAATTTTGAGTTTCTCAAGCGTTTCTTACTTCCAAACTGCCATATCTCGCGAACGGATTGACCAATCCGCAAAATTTCTGTTGCATCTGAAAGTAGAAACTCGCCCGATTACAACGGTATGTGTACTTTTCCCCTAGGCCGTTCTGGTTATTCGTTTCGAGCATCAGAACTGCGAAAATTTTGAGTTTCTCAAGCGTTTCTTACCTACAAACTGCCATATCTCGCGAACGGACTTGACCAATGCGCAAAATTTCTGTTGCATCTGAAAGTAGAAACTCGCCCGATTACAACGGTATGCGTACTTTTCCCCTAGACCGTTCTAGTTATGCTTGTCGAGCATCAGAACTGCGAAAATTTTGAGTTTCTCAAGCGTTTCTTACCTCCAAACTGCCATATCTCGCGAACGGATTGACCAATCCGCAAAATTTCTGTTGCATCTGAAAGTAGAAACTCGCCCGATTACAACGGTATGCGTTCTTTTCCCCTAGGCCGTTCTAGTTATGCTTGTCGAGCATCAGAACTGCGAAAATTTTGAGTTTCTCAAGCGTTTCTTACCTCCAAACTGCCATATCTCGCGAACGGATTGACCAATCCGCAAAATTTCTGTTGCATCTGAAAGTAGAAACTCGCCCGATTACATATGTATGCGTACTTTTCCCCTAGGCCGTTCTAGTTATGCTTGTCGAGCATCAGAACTGCGAAAATTTTGAGTTTCTCAAGCGTTTCTTACCTCCAAACTGCCATATCTCGCGAACGGATTGACCAATCCGCAAAATTCCTGTTGCATCTGAAAGTAGAAACTCGCCCGATTGCAACGGTATGCGTACTTTTCCCCTAGGCCGTTCTAGTTATGCTTGTCGAGCATCAGAACTGCGAAAATTTTGAGTTTCTCAAGCGTTTCTTACCTCCAAACTGCCATATCTCGCGAACAGATTGACCAATCCGCAAAATTTCTGTTGCATCTGAAAGTAGAAACTCGCCCGAATACAACGGTATGCGTACTTTTCCCCTAGGCCGTTCTAGTTATGCTTGTCGAGCATCAGAACTGCGAAAATTTTGAGTTTCTCAAGCGTTTCTTACCTCCAAACTGCCATATCTCGCGAACGAATTGACCAATCCGCAAAATTTCTGTTGCATCTGAAAGTAGAAACTCGCCCGATTACAACTGTATGCGTACTTTTCCCCTAGGCCGTTCTAGTTATTCGTTTCGAGCATCAGAACTGCGAAAATTTTCAGTTTCTCAAGCGTTTCCTACCTCCAAACAGCCATATCTCGCGAACGGATTGACCAATCCGCAAAATTTCTGTTGCATCTGAAAGTAGAAACTCGCCCGATTACAACGGTATGCGTACTTTCCCCCTAGGCCGTTCTAGTTATTCGTTTCGAGCATCAGAACTGCGAAAATTTTGAGTTTCTCAAGCGTTTCTTACCTCCAAAATGCCATATCTCGCGAACGGATTGACCAATCCGCAAAATTACTGTTGCATCTGAAAGTAGAAACTCGCCGGATTACAACGGTATGCGTACTTTTCCCCTAGGCCGTTCTAGTTATTCGTTTCGAGCATCAGAACTGCGAAAATTTTGAGTTTCTCAAGCGTTTCTTACATCCAAACTGCCATATCTCGCGAACGGTTTGACCAATCCGCAAAATTTCTGTTGCATCTGAAGGTAGAAACTCGCCCGATTACAACGGTATGCGTACTTTTCCCCTAGCCCGTTCTAGTTGTTCGTTTCGAGCATCAGAACTGCGAAAATTTTGAGTTTCTCAAGCGTTTCTTACCTCCAAACTGCCATATCTCGCGAACGGATTGACCAATCCGCAAAATTTCTGTTGCATCTGAATGTAGAAACTCGCCCGATTACAACGGTATGCGTACTTTTCCCCTAGGCCGTTCTAGTTATGCATGTCGAGCATCAGAACTGCGAAAATTTTGAGTTTCTCAAGCGTTTCTTACATCCAAACTGCCATATCTCGCGAACGGTTTGACCAATCCGCAAAATTTCTGTTGCATCTGAAGGTAGAAACTCGCCCGATTACAACGGTATGCGTACTTTTCCCCTAGGCCGTTCTAGTTGTTCGTTTCGAGCATCAGAACTGCGAAAATTTTGAGTTTCTCAAGCGTTTCTTACCTCCAAACTGCCATATCTCGCGAACGGATTGACCAATCCGCAAAATTTCTGTTGCATCTGAATGTAGAAACTCGCCCGATTACAACGGTATGCGTACTTTTCCCCTAGGCCGTTCTAGTTATGCATGTCGAGCATCAGAACTGCGAAAATTTTGAGTTTCTCAAGCGTTTCTTACCTCCAAACTGCAATATCTCGCGAACGGATTGACCAATCCGCAAAATTTCTGTTGCATCTGAAAGTAGAAACTCGCCCGATTACAACGGTATGCGTACTTTTCCCCTAGGCCGTTCTAGTTATGCTTGTCGAGCATCAGAACTGCGAAAATTTTGAGTTTCTCAAGCGTTTCTTACCTCCAAACTGCCATATCTCGCGAACGGATTGACCAATCCGCAAAATTTCTGTTGCATCTGAAAGTAGAAACTCGCCCCATTACAACAGTATGCGTACTTTTCCCCTAGGCCGTTCTAGTTATTCGTTTCGAGCATCAGAACTGCAAAAATTTTGAGTTTCTCAAGCGTTTCTTACTTCCAAACTGCCATATCTCGCGAACGGATTGACCAATCCGCAAAATTTCTGTTGCATCTGAAGGTAGAAACTCGCCCGAATACAACGGTATGCGTACTTTTCCCCTAGGCCGTTCTAGTTATTCGTTTCGAGCATCAGAACTGCGAAAATTTTGAGTTTCTCAAGCGTTTCTTACCTCCAAACAGCCATATCTCACGAACGGATTGACCAATCCGCAAAATTTCTGTTGCATCTGTAAGTAGAAACTCGCCCGATTACAACGATATGCGTACTTTTCCCCTAGGCCGTTCTAGTTATTCGTTTCGAGCATCAGAACTGCGAAAATTTTGAGTTTCTCAAGCGTTTCTTACTTCCAAACTGCCATATCTCGCGTACGGATTGACCAATCCGCAAAATTTCTGTTGCATCTGAAGGTAGAAACTCGCCCGATTACAACGGTATGCGTACTTTTCCCCTAGGCCGTTCTGGTTATTCGTTTCGAGCAACAGAACTGCGAAAATTTTGAGTTTCTCAAGCGTTGCTTACCTCCAAACTGCCATATCTCGCGAACGGATTGACCAATCCGCAAAATTTCTGTTGCATCTGAAAGTAGAAGCTCGCCCGATTACAACGGTATACGTACTTTTCCCCTAGGCCGTCCTAGTTATTCGTTTCGAGCATCAGAACTTCGAAAATTTTGAGTTTCTCAAGCGTTTCTTACCTCCAAACTGCCATATCTCGCGATCGGATTGACCAATCCGCAAAATTTCTGTTGCATTAGAAAGTAGAAACTCGCCCGATTACAACGATATGCGTACTTTTCCCCCAGGCCGTTCTAGTTATTCGTTTCGAGCATCAGAACTGCGAAAATTTTGAGTTTCTCAAGCGTTTCTTACTTCCAAACTGCCATATCTCGCGTACGGATTGACCAATCCGCAAAATTTCTGTTGCATCTGAAGGTAGAAACTCGCCCGATTACAACGGTATGCGTACTTTTCCCCTAGGCCGTTCTAGTTATTCGTTTCGAGCATCAGAACTGCGAAAATTTTGAGTTTCTCAAGCGTTTCTTACCTACAAACTGCCACATCTCGCTAACGGATTGACCAATCCGCAAAATTTCTGATGCATCTGAAAGTAGAAACTCGCCCGATTACAACGGTATGCGTACTTTTCCCCTAGGCCGCCCTAGTTATTCGTTTCGAGCATCAGTACTGCGAAAATTTTGAGTTTCTCAAGCGTTTCTTACTTCCAAACTGCCATATCTCGCGAACGGATTGACCAATCCGCAAAATTTCTGTTGCATCTGAAGGTAGAAACTCGCCCGATTACAACGGTATGCGTACTTTTCCCCTAGACCGTTCTAGTTATGCTTGTCGAGCATCAGAACTGCGAAAATTTTGAGTTTCTCAAGCGTTTCTTACCTCCAAACTGCCATAACTCGCGAACGGATTGACCAATCCGCAAAATTTCTATTGCATCTGAAAGTAGAAACTCGCCCGATTACAACGATATGCGTACTTTTCCCCCAGGCCGTTGTAGTTATTCGTTTCGAGCATGAGAACTGCGAAAATTTTGAGTTTCTCAAGCGTTTCTTACTTCCAAACTGCCATATCTCGCGTACGGATTGACCAATCCGCAAAATTTCTGTTGCATCTGAAGGTAGAAACTCGCCCGATTACAACGGTATGCGTACTTTTCCCCTAGGCCGTTCTAGTTATGCATGTCGAGCATCAGAACTGCGAAAATTTTGAGTTTCTCAAGCGTTTCTTACATCCAAACTGCCATATCTCGCGAACGGTTTGACCAATCCGCAAAATTTCTGTTGCATCTGAAGGTAGAAACTCGCGCGATTACAACGGTATGCGTACTTTTCCCCTAGGCCGTTCTAGTTGTTCGTTTCGAGCATCAGAACTGCGATAATTTTGAGTTTCTCAAGCGTTTCTTACCTCCAAACTGCCATATCTCGCGAACGGATTGACCAATCCGCAAAATTTCTGTTGCGTCTGAATGTAGAAACTCGCCCGATTACAACGGTATGCGTACTTTTCCCCTAGGCCGTTCTAGTTATGCATGTCGAGCATCAGAACTGCGAAAATTTTGAGTTTCTCAAGCGTTTCTTACCTCCAAACTGCAATATCTCGCGAACGGATTGACCAATCCGCAAAATTTCTGTTGCATCTGAAAGTAGAAACTCGCCCGATTACAACGGTATGCGTACTTTTCCCCTAGGCCGTTCTAGTTATGCTTGTCGAGCATCAGAACTGCGAAAATTTTGAGTTTCTCAAGCGTTTCTTACCTCCAAACTGCCATATCTCGCGAACGGATTGACCAATCCGCAAAATTTCTGTTGCATCTGAAAGTAGAAACTCGCCCCATTACAACTGTATGCGTACTTTTCCCCTAGGCCGTTCTAGTTATTCGTTTCGAGCATCAGAACTGCAAAAATTTTGAGTTTCTCAAGCGTTTCTTACTTCCAAACTGCCATATCTCGCGAACGGATTGACCAATCCGCAAAATTTCTGTTGCATCTGAAGGTAGAAACTCGCCCGAATACAACGGTACGCGTACTTTTCCCCTAGGCCGTTCTAGTTATTCGTTTCGAGCATCAGAACTGCGAAAATTTTGAGTTTCTCAAGCGTTTCTTACCTCCAAACTGCCATATCTCGCGAACGGATTGACCAATCCGCAAAATTACTGTTGCATCTGAAAGTAGAAACTCGTCCGATTACAACGGTATGCGTACTTTTCCCCTAGGCCGTTCTAGTTATTCGTTTCGAGCATCAGAACTGCGAAAATTTTGAGTTTCTCAAGCGTTTCTTACTTCCAAACTGCCATATCTCGCGAACGGATTGACCAATCCGCAAAATTTCTGTTGCATCTGATGGTAGAAACTCGCCCGAATACAACGGTATGCGTACTTTTCCCCTAGGCCGTTCTAGTTATTCGTTTCGAGCATCAGAACTGCGAAAATTTTGAGTTTCTCAAGCGTTTCTTACTTCCAAACTGCCATATCTCGCGTACGGATTGACCAATCCGCAAAGTTTCTGTTGCATCTGAAAGTAGAAACTCGCCCGATTACAAGGGTATGCGTACTTTTCCCCTAGGCCGTTCTAGTTATTCGTTTCGAGCATCAGAACTGCGAAAATTTTGAGTTTCTCAAGCGTTTCTTACCTACAAACTGCCACATCTCGCGAACGGATTGACCAATCCGCAAAATTTCTGTTGCATCTGAAAGTAGAAACTCGCCCGATTACAACTGTATGCGTACTTTTCCCCTAGGCCGTTCTAGTTATTCGTTTCGAGCATCAGAACTGCGAAAATTTTGAGTTTCTCAAGCGTTTCTTACCTCCAAACAGCCATATCTCACGAACGGATTGACCAATCCGCAAAATTTCTGTTGCATCTGTAAGTAGAAACTCGCCCGATTACAACGATATGCGTACTTTTCCCCTAGGCCGTTCTAGTTATTCGTTTCGAGCATCAGAACTGCGAAAATTTTGAGTTTCTCAAGCGTTTCTTGCTTCCAAACTGCCATATCTCGCGTACGGATTGACCAATCCGCAAAATTTCTGTTGCATCTGAAGGTAGAAACTCGCCCGATTACAACGGTATGCGTACTTTTCCCCTAGGCCGTTCTGGTTATTCGTTTCGAGCAACAGAACTGCGAAAATTTTGAGTTTCTCAAGCGTTTCTTACTTCCAAACTGCCATATCTCGCGTACGGATTGACCAATCCGCAAAATTTCTGTTGCATCTGAAGGTAGAAACTCGCCCGATTACAACGGTATGCGTACTTTTCCCCTAGGCCGTTCTAGTTATTCGTTTCGAGCATCAGAACTGCGAAAATTTTGAGTTTCTCAAGCGTTTCTTACCTACAAACTGCCACATCTCGCTAACGGATTGACCAATCCGCAAAATTTCTGATGCATCTGAAAGTAGAAACTCGCCCGATTACAACGGTATGCGTACTTTTCCCCTAGGCCGCCCTAGTTATTCGTTTCGAGCATCAGAACTGCGAAAATTTTGAGTTTCTCAAGCGTTTCTTACTTCCAAACTGCCATATCTCGCGAACGGATTGACCAATCCGCAAAATTTCTGTTGCATCTGAAGGTAGAAACTCGCCCGATTACAACGGTATGCGTACTTTTCCCCAAGACCGTTCTAGTTATGCTTGTCGAGCATCAGAACTGCGAAAATTTTGAGTTTCTCAAGCGTTTCTTACCTCCAAACTGCCATAACTCGCGAACGGATTGACCAATCCGCAAAATTTCTGTTGCATCTGAAAGTAGAAACTCGCCCGATTACAACGATATGCGTACTTTTCCCCCAGGCCGTTGTAGTTATTCGTTTCGAGCATGAGAACTGCGAAAATTTTGAGTTTCTCAAGCGTTTCTTACTTCCAAACTGCCATATCTCGCGTACGGATTGACCAATCCGCAAAATTTCTGTTGCATCTGAAGGTAGAAACTCGCCCGATTACAACGGTATGCGTACTTTTCCCCTAGGCCGTTCTAGTTATGCATGTCGAGCATCAGAACTGCGAAAATTTTGAGTTTCTCAAGCGTTTCTTACATCCAAACTGCCATATCTCGCGAACGGTTTGACCAATCCGCAAAATTTCTGTTGCATCTGAAGGTAGAAACTCGCGCGATTACAACGGTATGCGTACTTTTCCCCTAGGCCGTTCTAGTTATGCTTGTCGAGCATCAGAACTGCGAAAATTTTGAGTTTCTCAAGCGTTTCTTACCTCCAAACTGCCATATCTCGCGAACGGATTGACCAATCCGCAAAATTTCTGTTGCATCTGAAAGTAGAAACTCGCCCCATTACAACTGTATGCGTACTTTTCCCCTAGGCCGTTCTAGTTATTCGTTTCGAGCATCAGAACTGCAAAAATTTTGAGTTTCTCAAGCGTTTCTTACTTCCAAACTGCCATATCTCGCGAACGGATTGACCAATCCGCAAAATTTCTGTTGCATCTGAAGGTAGAAACTCGCCCGAATACAACGGTATGCGTACTTTTCCCCTAGGCCGTTCTAGTTATTCGTTTCGAGCATCAGAACTGCGAAAATTTTGAGTTTCTCAAGCGTTTCTTACCTCCAAACTGCCATATCTCGCGAACGGATTGACCAATCCGCAAAATTACTGTTGCATCTGAAAGTAGAAACTCGTCCGATTACAACGGTATGCGTACTTTTCCCCTAGGCCGTTCTAGTTATTCGTTTCGAGCATCAGAACTGCGAAAATTTTGAGTTTCTCAAGCGTTTCTTACTTCCAAACTGCCATATCTCGCGAACGGATTGACCAATCCGCAAAATTTCTGTTGCATCTGAAGGTAGAAACTCGCCCGAATACAACGGTATGCGTACTTTTCCCCTAGGCCGTTCTAGTTATTCGTTTCGAGCATCAGAACTGCGAAAATTTTGAGTTTCTCAAGCGTTTCTTACTTCCAAACTGCCATATCTCGCGTACGGATTGACCAATCCGCAAAGTTTCTGTTGCATCTGAAAGTAGAAACTCGCCCGATTACAAGGGTATGCGTACTTTTCCCCTAGGCCGTTCTAGTTATTCGTTTCGAGCATCAGAACTGCGAAAATTTTGAGTTTCTCAGGCGTTTCTTACCTACAAACTGCCACATCTCGCGAACGGATTGACCAATCCGCAAAATTTCTGTTGCATCTGAAAGTAGAAACTCGCCCGATTACAACTGTATGCGTACTTTTCCCCTAGGCCGTTCTAGTTATTCGTTTCGAGCATCAGAACTGCGAAAATTTTGAGTTTCTCAAGCGTTTCTTACCTCCAAACAGCCATATCTCACGAACGGATTGACCAATCCGCAAAATTTCTGTTGCATCTGTAAGTAGAAACTCGCCCGATTACAACGATATGCGTACTTTTCCCCTAGGCCGTTCTAGTTATTCGTTTCGAGCATCAGAACTGCGAAAATTTTGAGTTTCTCAAGCGTTTCTTGCTTCCAAACTGCCATATCTCGCGTACGGATTGACCAATCCGCAAAATTTCTGTTGCATCTGAAGGTAGAAACTCGCCCGATTACAACGGTATGCGTACTTTTCCCCTAGGCCGTTCTGGTTATTCGTTTCGAGCAACAGAACTGCGAAAATTTTGAGTTTCTCAAGCGTTGCTTACCTCCAAACTGCCATATCTCGCGAACGGATTGACCAATCCGCAAAATTTCTGTTGCATCTGAAAGTAGAAGCTCGCCCGATTACAACGGTATACGTACTTTTCCCCTAGGCCGTCCTAGTTATTCGTTTCGAGCATGAGAACTGCGAAAATTTTGAGTTTCTCAAGCGTTTCTTACTTCCAAACTGCCATATCTCGCGTACGGATTGACCAATCCGCAAAATTTCTGTTGCATCTGAAGGTAGAAACTCGCCCGATTACAACGGTATGCGTACTTTTCCCCTAGGCCGTTCTAGTTATGCATGTCGAGCATCAGAACTGCGAAAATTTTGAGTTTCTCAAGCGTTTCTTACATCCAAACTGCCATATCTCGCGAACGGTTTGACCAATCCGCAAAATTTCTGTTGCATCTGAAGGTAGAAACTCGCGCGATTACAACGGTATGCGTACTTTTCCCCTAGGCCGTTCTAGTTGTTCGTTTCGAGCATCAGAACTGCGATAATTTTGAGTTTCTCAAGCGTTTCTTACCTCCAAACTGCCATATCTCGCGAACGGATTGACCAATCCGCAAAATTTCTGTTGCGTCTGAATGTAGAAACTCGCCCGATTACAACGGTATGCGTACTTTTCCCCTAGGCCGTTCTAGTTATGCATGTCGAGCATCAGAACTGCGAAAATTTTGAGTTTCTCAAGCGTTTCTTACCTCCAAACTGCAATATCTCGCGAACGGATTGACCAATCCGCAAAATTTCTGTTGCATCTGAAAGTAGAAACTCGCCCGATTACAACGGTATGCGTACTTTTCCCCTAGGCCGTTCTAGTTATGCTTGTCGAGCATCAGAACTGCGAAAATTTTGAGTTTCTCAAGCGTTTCTTACCTCCAAACTGCCATATCTCGCGAACGGATTGACCAATCCGCAAAATTTCTGTTGCATCTGAAAGTAGAAACTCGCCCCATTACAACTGTATGCGTACTTTTCCCCTAGGCCGTTCTAGTTATTCGTTTCGAGCATCAGAACTGCAAAAATTTTGAGTTTCTCAAGCGTTTCTTACTTCCAAACTGCCATATCTCGCGAACGGATTGACCAATCCGCAAAATTTCTGTTGCATCTGAAGGTAGAAACTCGCCCGAATACAACGGTACGCGTACTTTTCCCCTAGGCCGTTCTAGTTATTCGTTTCGAGCATCAGAACTGCGAAAATTTTGAGTTTCTCAAGCGTTTCTTACCTCCAAACTGCCATATCTCGCGAACGGATTGACCAATCCGCAAAATTACTGTTGCATCTGAAAGTAGAAACTCGTCCGATTACAACGGTATGCGTACTTTTCCCCTAGGCCGTTCTAGTTATTCGTTTCGAGCATCAGAACTGCGAAAATTTTGAGTTTCTCAAGCGTTTCTTACTTCCAAACTGCCATATCTCGCGAACGGATTGACCAATCCGCAAAATTTCTGTTGCATCTGATGGTAGAAACTCGCCCGAATACAACGGTATGCGTACTTTTCCCCTAGGCCGTTCTAGTTATTCGTTTCGAGCATCAGAACTGCGAAAATTTTGAGTTTCTCAAGCGTTTCTTACTTCCAAACTGCCATATCTCGCGTACGGATTGACCAATCCGCAAAGTTTCTGTTGCATCTGAAAGTAGAAACTCGCCCGATTACAAGGGTATGCGTACTTTTCCCCTAGGCCGTTCTAGTTATTCGTTTCGAGCATCAGAACTGCGAAAATTTTGAGTTTCTCAAGCGTTTCTTACCTACAAACTGCCACATCTCGCGAACGGATTGACCAATCCGCAAAATTTCTGTTGCATCTGAAAGTAGAAACTCGCCCGATTACAACTGTATGCGTACTTTTCCCCTAGGCCGTTCTAGTTATTCGTTTCGAGCATCAGAACTGCGAAAATTTTGAGTTTCTCAAGCGTTTCTTACCTCCAAACAGCCATATCTCACGAACGGATTGACCAATCCGCAAAATTTCTGTTGCATCTGTAAGTAGAAACTCGCCCGATTACAACGATATGCGTACTTTTCCCCTAGGCCGTTCTAGTTATTCGTTTCGAGCATCAGAACTGCGAAAATTTTGAGTTTCTCAAGCGTTTCTTGCTTCCAAACTGCCATATCTCGCGTACGGATTGACCAATCCGCAAAATTTCTGTTGCATCTGAAGGTAGAAACTCGCCCGATTACAACGGTATGCGTACTTTTCCCCTAGGCCGTTCTGGTTATTCGTTTCGAGCAACAGAACTGCGAAAATTTTGAGTTTCTCAAGCGTTTCTTACTTCCAAACTGCCATATCTCGCGTACGGATTGACCAATCCGCAAAATTTCTGTTGCATCTGAAGGTAGAAACTCGCCCGATTACAACGGTATGCGTACTTTTCCCCTAGGCCGTTCTAGTTATTCGTTTCGAGCATCAGAACTGCGAAAATTTTGAGTTTCTCAAGCGTTTCTTACCTACAAACTGCCACATCTCGCTAACGGATTGACCAATCCGCAAAATTTCTGATGCATCTGAAAGTAGAAACTCGCCCGATTACAACGGTATGCGTACTTTTCCCCTAGGCCGCCCTAGTTATTCGTTTCGAGCATCAGAACTGCGAAAATTTTGAGTTTCTCAAGCGTTTCTTACTTCCAAACTGCCATATCTCGCGAACGGATTGACCAATCCGCAAAATTTCTGTTGCATCTGAAGGTAGAAACTCGCCCGATTACAACGGTATGCGTACTTTTCCCCAAGACCGTTCTAGTTATGCTTGTCGAGCATCAGAACTGCGAAAATTTTGAGTTTCTCAAGCGTTTCTTACCTCCAAACTGCCATAACTCGCGAACGGATTGACCAATCCGCAAAATTTCTGTTGCATCTGAAAGTAGAAACTCGCCCGATTAC
Organism: Ptiloglossa arizonensis; assembly: GCF_051014685.1. Taxonomy (NCBI): domain Eukaryota; kingdom Metazoa; phylum Arthropoda; class Insecta; order Hymenoptera; family Colletidae; genus Ptiloglossa; species Ptiloglossa arizonensis. Next base: position 861,190 of record NW_027478604.1, on the reverse strand, counting down.
AACGATATGCGTACTTTTCCCCCAGGCCGTTGTAGTTATTCGTTTCGAGCATGAGAACTGCGAAAATTTTGAGTTTCTCAAGCGTTTCTTACTTCCAAACTGCCATATCTCGCGTACGGATTGACCAATCCGCAAAATTTCTGTTGCATCTGAAGGTAGAAACTCGCCCGATTACAACGGTATGCGTACTTTTCCCCTAGGCCGTTCTAGTTATGCATGTCGAGCATCAGAACTGCGAAAATTTTGAGTTTCTCAAGCGTTTCTTACATCCAAACTGCCATATCTCGCGAACGGTTTGACCAATCCGCAAAATTTCTGTTGCATCTGAAGGTAGAAACTCGCGCGATTACAACGGTATGCGTACTTTTCCCCTAGGCCGTTCTAGTTATGCTTGTCGAGCATCAGAACTGCGAAAATTTTGAGTTTCTCAAGCGTTTCTTACCTCCAAACTGCCATATCTCGCGAACGGATTGACCAATCCGCAAAATTTCTGTTGCATCTGAAAGTAGAAACTCGCCCCATTACAACTGTATGCGTACTTTTCCCCTAGGCCGTTCTAGTTATTCGTTTCGAGCATCAGAACTGCAAAAATTTTGAGTTTCTCAAGCGTTTCTTACTTCCAAACTGCCATATCTCGCGAACGGATTGACCAATCCGCAAAATTTCTGTTGCATCTGAAGGTAGAAACTCGCCCGAATACAACGGTATGCGTACTTTTCCCCTAGGCCGTTCTAGTTATTCGTTTCGAGCATCAGAACTGCGAAAATTTTGAGTTTCTCAAGCGTTTCTTACCTCCAAACTGCCATATCTCGCGAACGGATTGACCAATCCGCAAAATTACTGTTGCATCTGAAAGTAGAAACTCGTCCGATTACAACGGTATGCGTACTTTTCCCCTAGGCCGTTCTAGTTATTCGTTTCGAGCATCAGAACTGCGAAAATTTTGAGTTTCTCAAGCGTTTCTTACTTCCAAACTGCCATATCTCGCGAACGGATTGACCAATCCGCAAAATTTCTGTTGCATCTGAAGGTAGAAACTCGCCCGAATACAACGGTATGCGTACTTTTCCCCTAGGCCGTTCTAGTTATTCGTTTCGAGCATCAGAACTGCGAAAATTTTGAGTTTCTCAAGCGTTTCTTACTTCCAAACTGCCATATCTCGCGTACGGATTGACCAATCCGCAAAGTTTCTGTTGCATCTGAAAGTAGAAACTCGCCCGATTACAAGGGTATGCGTACTTTTCCCCTAGGCCGTTCTAGTTATTCGTTTCGAGCATCAGAACTGCGAAAATTTTGAGTTTCTCAGGCGTTTCTTACCTACAAACTGCCACATCTCGCGAACGGATTGACCAATCCGCAAAATTTCTGTTGCATCTGAAAGTAGAAACTCGCCCGATTACAACTGTATGCGTACTTTTCCCCTAGGCCGTTCTAGTTATTCGTTTCGAGCATCAGAACTGCGAAAATTTTGAGTTTCTCAAGCGTTTCTTACCTCCAAACAGCCATATCTCACGAACGGATTGACCAATCCGCAAAATTTCTGTTGCATCTGTAAGTAGAAACTCGCCCGATTACAACGATATGCGTACTTTTCCCCTAGGCCGTTCTAGTTATTCGTTTCGAGCATCAGAACTGCGAAAATTTTGAGTTTCTCAAGCGTTTCTTGCTTCCAAACTGCCATATCTCGCGTACGGATTGACCAATCCGCAAAATTTCTGTTGCATCTGAAGGTAGAAACTCGCCCGATTACAACGGTATGCGTACTTTTCCCCTAGGCCGTTCTGGTTATTCGTTTCGAGCAACAGAACTGCGAAAATTTTGAGTTTCTCAAGCGTTGCTTACCTCCAAACTGCCATATCTCGCGAACGGATTGACCAATCCGCAAAATTTCTGTTGCATCTGAAAGTAGAAGCTCGCCCGATTACAACGGTATACGTACTTTTCCCCTAGGCCGTCCTAGTTATTCGTTTCGAGCATCAGAACTTCGAAAATTTTGAGTTTCTCAAGCGTTTCTTACCTCCAAACTGCCATATCTCGCGATCGGATTGACCAATCCGCAAAATTTCTGTTGCATTAGAAAGTAGAAACTCGCCCGATTACAACGATATGCGTACTTTTCCCCCAGGCCGTTCTAGTTATTCGTTTCGAGCATCAGAACTGCGAAAATTTTGAGTTTCTCAAGCGTTTCTTACTTCCAAACTGCCATATCTCGCGTACGGATTGACCAATCCGCAAAATTTCTGTTGCATCTGAAGGTAGAAACTCGCCCGATTACAACGGTATGCGTACTTTTCCCCTAGGCCGTTCTAGTTATTCGTTTCGAGCATCAGAACTGCGAAAATTTTGAGTTTCTCAAGCGTTTCTTACCTACAAACTGCCACATCTCGCTAACGGATTGACCAATCCGCAAAATTTCTGATGCATCTGAAAGTAGAAACTCGCCCGATTACAACGGTATGCGTACTTTTCCCCTAGGCCGCCCTAGTTATTCGTTTCGAGCATCAGAACTGCGAAAATTTTGAGTTTCTCAAGCGTTTCTTACTTCCAAACTGCCATATCTCGCGAACGGATTGACCAATCCGCAAAATTTCTGTTGCATCTGAAGGTAGAAACTCGCCCGATTACAACGGTATGCGTACTTTTCCCCTAGACCGTTCTAGTTATGCTTGTCGAGCATCAGAACTGCGAAAATTTTGAGTTTCTCAAGCGTTTCTTACCTCCAAACTGCCATAACTCGCGAACGGATTGACCAATCCGCAAAATTTCGGTTGCATCTGAAAGTAGAAACTCGCCCGATTACAACGGTATGCGTACTTTTCCGCTAGGCCGTTGTAGTTATTCGTTTCGAGCATGAGAACTGCGAAAATTTTGAGTTTCTCAAGCGTTTCTTACCTCCAAACTGCCATATCTCGCGAACGGATTGACCAATCCGCAAAATTTCTGTTGCATCTGAAAGTAGAAACTCGCCGGATTACAACACTATGCGTACTTTTCCCCTAGGCCGTTCTAGTTGTTCGTTTCGAGCATCAGAACTGCGAAAATTTCGAGTTTCTCAAGCGTTTCTTACCTCCAAACTGCCATGTCTCGCGAACGGATTGACCAATCCGCAAAATTTCTGTTGCATCTGAAAGTAGATACTCGCCCGATTACAACGGTATGCGTACTTTTCCCCTAGGCCGTTCTAGTTGTTCGTTTCGAGCATCAGAACTGCGAAAATTTTGAGTTTCTCAAGCGTTTCTTACCTCCAAACTGCCATATCTCGCGATCGGATTGACCAATCCGCAAAATTTCTGTTGCATCTGAAAGTAGAAACTCGCCCGATTACAACGATATGCGTACTTTTCCCCCAGGCCGTTCTAGTTATTCGTTTCGAGCATCAGAACTGCGAAAATTTTGAGTTTCTCAAGCGTTTCTTACTTCCAAACTGCCATATCTCGCGTACGGATTGACCAATCCGCAAAATTTCTGTTGCATCTGAAGGTAGAAACTCGCCCGATTACAACGGTATGCGTACTTTTCCCCTAGGCCGTTCTAGTTATTCGTTTCGAGCATCAGAACTGCGAAAATTTTGAGTTTCTCAAGCGTTTCTTACCTACAAACTGCCACATCTCGCTAACGGATTGACCAATCCGCAAAATTTCTGTTGCATCTGAAGGTAGAAACTCGCCCGATTACAACGGTATGCGTACTTTTCCCCTAGACCGTTCTAGTTATGCTTGTCGAGCATCAGAACTGCGAAAATTTTGAGTTTCTCAAGCGTTTCTTACCTCCAAACTGCCATATCTCGCGAACGGATTGACCAATCCGCAAAATTTCGGTTGCATCTGAAAGTAGAAACTCGCCCGATTACAACGGTATGCGTACTTTTCCGCTAGGCCGTTGTAGTTATTCGTTTCGAGCATGAGAACTGCGAAAATTATGAGTTTCTCAAGCGTTTCTTACCTCCAAACTGCCATATCTCGCGAACGGATTGACCAATCCGCAAAATTTCTGTTGCATCTGAAAGTAGAAACTCGCCGGATTACAACACTATGCGTACTTTTCCCCTAGGCCGTTCTAGTTGTTCGTTTCGAGCATCAGAACTGCGAAAATTTCGAGTTTCTCAAGCGTTTCTTACCTCCAAACTGCCATATCTCGCGAACGGATTGACCAATCCGCAAAATTTCTGTTGCATCTGAAAGTAGATACTCGCCCGATTACAACGGTATGCGTACTTTTCCCCTAGGCCGTTCTAGTTGTTCGTTTCGAGCATCAGAACTGCGAAAATTTTGAGTTTCTCAAGCGTTTCTTACCTCCAAACTGCCATATCTCGCGAACGGATTGACCAATCCGCAAAATTTCTGTTGCATCTGAATGTAGAAACTCGCCCGATTACAACGGTTTGCGTACTTTTCCCCTAGGCCGTTCTAGTTATGCTTGTCGAGCATCAGAACTGCGAAAATTTTGAGTTTCTCAAGCGTTTCTTACCTCCAAACTGCCATATCTCGCGAACGGACTTGACCAATGCGCAAAATTTCTGTTGCATCTGAAAGTAGAAACTCGCCCGATTACAACGGTATGCGTACTTTTCCCCTAGACCGTTCTAGTTATGCTTGTCGAGCATCAGAACTGCGAAAATTTTGAGTTTCTCAAGCGTTTCTTACTTCCAAACTGCCATATCTCGCGAACGGATTGACCAATCCGCAAAATTTCTGTTGCATCTGAAAGTAGAAACTCGCCCGATTACAACGGTATGCGTACTTTTCCCCTAGGCCGTTCTGGTTATTCGTTTCGAGCATCAGAACTGCGAAAATTTTGAGTTTCTCAAGCGTTTCTTACCTACAAACTGCCATATCTCGCGAACGGACTTGACCAATGCGCAAAATTTCTGTTGCATCTGAAAGTAGAAACTCGCCCGATTACAACGGTATGCGTACTTTTCCCCTAGACCGTTCTAGTTATGCTTGTCGAGCATCAGAACTGCGAAAATTTTGAGTTTCTCAAGCGTTTCTTACCTCCAAACTGCCATATCTCGCGAACGGATAGACCAATCCGCAAAATTTCTGTTGCATCTGAAAGTAGAAACTCGCCCGATTACAACGGTATGCGTTCTTTTCCCCTAGGCTGTTCTAGTTATGCTTGTCGAGCATCAGAACTGCGAAAATTTTGAGTTTCTCAAGCGTTTCTTACCTCCAAACTGCCATATCTCGCGAACGGATTGACCAATCCGCAAAATTTCTGTTGCATCTGAAAGTAGAAACTCGCCCGATTACAAATGTATGCGTACTTTTCCCCTAGGCCGTTCTAGTTATTCGTTTCGAGCATCAGAACTGTGAAAATTTTGAGTTTCTCAAACGTTTCTTACCTCCAAACTGCCATATCTCGCGAACGGATTGACCAATCCGCAAAATTTCTGTTGCATCTGAAAGTAGAAACTCGCCCGATTACAACGGTATGCGTACTTTTCCCCGAGGCCGTTCTAGATATGCTTGTCGAGCATCAGAACTGCGAAAATTTTGAGTTTGTCAAGCGTTTCTTACCTCCAAACTGCCATATCTCGCGAACGGATTGACCAATCCGCAAAATTCCTGTTGCATCTGAAAGCAGAAACTCGCCCGATTGCAACGGTATGCGTACTTTTCCCCTAGGCCGTTCTAGTTATGCTTGTCGAGCATCAGAACTGCGAAAATTTTGAGTTTCTCAAGCGTTTCTTACCTCCAAACTGCCATATCTCGCGAACAGATTGACCAATCCGCAAAATTTCTGTTGCATCTGAAAGTAGAAACTCGCCCGAATACAACGGTATGCGTACTTTTCCCCTAGGCCGTTCTAGTTATGCTTGTCGAGCATCAGAACTGCGAAAATTTTGAGTTTCTCAAGCGTTTCTTACCTCCAAACTGCCATATCTCGCGAACGAATTGACCAATCCGCAAAATTTCTGTTGCATCTGAAAGTAGAAACTCGCCCGATTACAACTGTATGCGTACTTTTCCCCTAGGCCGTTCTAGTTATTCGTTTCGAGCATCAGAACTGCGAAAATTTTGAGTTTCTCAAGCGTTTCTTACTTCCAAACTGCCATATCTCGCGAACGGATTGACCAATCCGCAAAATTTCTGTTGCATCTGAAGGTAGATACTCGCCCGAATACAACGGTATGCGTACTTTTCCCCTAGGCCGTTCTAGTTATTCATTTCGAGCATCAGAACTGCGAAAATTTTGAGTTTCTCAAGCGTTTCTTACTTCCAAACTGCCATATCTCGCGTACGGATTGACCAATCCGCAAAGTTTCTGTTGCATCTGAAAGTAGAAACTCGCCCGATTACAAGGGTATGCGTACTTTTCCCCTAGGCCGTTCTAGTTATGCTTGTCGAGCATCAGAACTGCGAAAATTTTGAGTTTCTCAAGCGTTTCTTACCTCCAAACTGCCATATCTCGCGAACGGATTGACCAATCCGCAAAATTTCTGTTGCATCTGAAGGTAGAAACTCGCCCGATTACAACGGTATGCGTACTTTTCCCCTAGACCGTTCTAGTTATGCTTGTCGAGCATCAGAACTGCGAAAATTTTGAGTTTCTCAAGCGTTTCTTACCTCCAAACTGCCATATCTCGCGAACGGATTGACCAATCCGCAAAATTTCGGTTGCATCTGAAAGTAGAAACTCGCCCGATTACAACGGTATGCGTACTTTTCCGCTAGGCCGTTGTAGTTATTCGTTTCGAGCATGAGAACTGCGAAAATTATGAGTTTCTCAAGCGTTTCTTACCTCCAAACTGCCATATCTCGCGAACGGATTGACCAATCCGCAAAATTTCTGTTGCATCTGAAAGTAGAAACTCGCCGGATTACAACACTATGCGTACTTTTCCCCTAGGCCGTTCTAGTTGTTCGTTTCGAGCATCAGAACTGCGAAAATTTCGAGTTTCTCAAGCGTTTCTTACCTCCAAACTGCCATATCTCGCGAACGGATTGACCAATCCGCAAAATTTCTGTTGCATCTGAAAGTAGATACTCGCCCGATTACAACGGTATGCGTACTTTTCCCCTAGGCCGTTCTAGTTGTTCGTTTCGAGCATCAGAACTGCGAAAATTTTGAGTTTCTCAAGCGTTTCTTACCTCCAAACTGCCATATCTCGCGAACGGATTGACCAATCCGCAAAATTTCTGTTGCATCTGAATGTAGAAACTCGCCCGATTACAACGGTTTGCGTACTTTTCCCCTAGGCCGTTCTAGTTATGCTTGTCGAGCATCAGAACTGCGAAAATTTTGAGTTTCTCAAGCGTTTCTTACCTCCAAACTGCCATATCTCGCGAACGGACTTGACCAATGCGCAAAATTTCTGTTGCATCTGAAAGTAGAAACTCGCCCGATTACAACGGTATGCGTACTTTTCCCCTAGACCGTTCTAGTTATGCTTGTCGAGCATCAGAACTGCGAAAATTTTGAGTTTCTCAAGCGTTTCTTACTTCCAAACTGCCATATCTCGCGAACGGATTGACCAATCCGCAAAATTTCTGTTGCATCTGAAAGTAGAAACTCGCCCGATTACAACGGTATGCGTACTTTTCCCCTAGGCCGTTCTGGTTATTCGTTTCGAGCATCAGAACTGCGAAAATTTTGAGTTTCTCAAGCGTTTCTTACCTACAAACTGCCATATCTCGCGAACGGACTTGACCAATGCGCAAAATTTCTGTTGCATCTGAAAGTAGAAACTCGCCCGATTACAACGGTATGCGTACTTTTCCCCTAGACCGTTCTAGTTATGCTTGTCGAGCATCAGAACTGCGAAAATTTTGAGTTTCTCAAGCGTTTCTTACCTCCAAACTGCCATATCTCGCGAACGGATAGACCAATCCGCAAAATTTCTGTTGCATCTGAAAGTAGAAACTCGCCCGATTACAACGGTATGCGTTCTTTTCCCCTAGGCTGTTCTAGTTATGCTTGTCGAGCATCAGAACTGCGAAAATTTTGAGTTTCTCAAGCGTTTCTTACCTCCAAACTGCCATATCTCGCGAACGGATTGACCAATCCGCAAAATTTCTGTTGCATCTGAAAGTAGAAACTCGCCCGATTACAAATGTATGCGTACTTTTCCCCTAGGCCGTTCTAGTTATTCGTTTCGAGCATCAGAACTGTGAAAATTTTGAGTTTCTCAAACGTTTCTTACCTCCAAACTGCCATATCTCGCGAACGGATTGACCAATCCGCAAAATTTCTGTTGCATCTGAAAGTAGAAACTCGCCCGATTACAACGGTATGCGTACTTTTCCCCGAGGCCGTTCTAGATATGCTTGTCGAGCATCAGAACTGCGAAAATTTTGAGTTTGTCAAGCGTTTCTTACCTCCAAACTGCCATATCTCGCGAACGGATTGACCAATCCGCAAAATTCCTGTTGCATCTGAAAGCAGAAACTCGCCCGATTGCAACGGTATGCGTACTTTTCCCCTAGGCCGTTCTAGTTATGCTTGTCGAGCATCAGAACTGCGAAAATTTTGAGTTTCTCAAGCGTTTCTTACCTCCAAACTGCCATATCTCGCGAACAGATTGACCAATCCGCAAAATTTCTGTTGCATCTGAAAGTAGAAACTCGCCCGAATACAACGGTATGCGTACTTTTCCCCTAGGCCGTTCTAGTTATGCTTGTCGAGCATCAGAACTGCGAAAATTTTGAGTTTCTCAAGCGTTTCTTACCTCCAAACTGCCATATCTCGCGAACGAATTGACCAATCCGCAAAATTTCTGTTGCATCTGAAAGTAGAAACTCGCCCGATTACAACTGTATGCGTACTTTTCCCCTAGGCCGTTCTAGTTATTCGTTTCGAGCATCAGAACTGCGAAAATTTTGAGTTTCTCAAGCGTTTCTTACTTCCAAACTGCCATATCTCGCGAACGGATTGACCAATCCGCAAAATTTCTGTTGCATCTGAAGGTAGATACTCGCCCGAATACAACGGTATGCGTACTTTTCCCCTAGGCCGTTCTAGTTATTCGTTTCGAGCATCAGAACTGCGAAAATTTTGAGTTTCTCAAGCGTTTCTTACTTCCAAACTGCCATATCTCGCGTACGGATTGACCAATCCGCAAAGTTTCTGTTGCATCTGAAAGTAGAAACTCGCCCGATTACAAGGGTATGCGTACTTTTCCCCTAGGCCGTTCTAGTTATGCTTGTCGAGCATCAGAACTGCGAAAATTTTGAGTTTCTCAAGCGTTTCTTACATCCAAACTGCCATATCTCGCGAACAGATTGACCAATCCGCAAAATTTCTGTTGCATCTGAAAGTAGAAACTCGCCCGAATACAACGGTATGCGTACTTTTCCCCTAGGCCGTTCTAGTTATGCTTGTCGAGCATCAGAACTGCGAAAATTTTGAGTTTCTCAAGCGTTTCTTACCTCCAAACTGCCATATCTCGCGAACGAATTGACCAATCCGCAAAATTTCTGTTGCATCTGAAAGTAGAAACTCGCCCGATTACAACTGTATGCGTACTTTTCCCCTAGGCCGTTCTAGTTATTCGTTTCGAGCATCAGAACTGCGAAAATTTTCAGTTTCTCAAGCGTTTCCTACCTCCAAACAGCCATATCTCGCGAACGGATTGACCAATCCGCAAAATTTCTGTTGCATCTGAAAGTAGAAACTCGCCCGATTACAACGGTATGCGTACTTTCCCCCTAGGCCGTTCTAGTTATTCGTTTCGAGCATCAGAACTGCGAAAATTTTGAGTTTCTCAAGCGTTTCTTACCTCCAAACTGCCATATCTCGCGAACGGATTGACCAATCCGCAAAATTACTGTTGCATCTGAAAGTAGAAACTCGCCGGATTACAACGGTATGCGTACTTTTCCCCTAGGCCGTTCTAGTTATGCTTGTCGAGCATCAGAACTGCGAAAATTTTGAGTTTCTCAAGCGTTTCTTACATCCAAACTGCCATATCTCGCGAACAGATTGACCAATCCGCAAAATTTCTGTTGCATCTGAAAGTAGAAACTCGCCCGAATACAACGGTATGCGTACTTTTCCCCTAGGCCGTTCTAGTTATGCTTGTCGAGCATCAGAACTGCGAAAATTTTGAGTTTCTCAAGCGTTTCTTACCTCCAAACTGCCATATCTCGCGAACGAATTGACCAATCCGCAAAATTTCTGTTGCATCTGAAAGTAGAAACTCGCCCGATTACAACTGTATGCGTACTTTTCCCCTAGGCCGTTCTAGTTATTCGTTTCGAGCATCAGAACTGCGAAAATTTTCAGTTTCTCAAGCGTTTCCTACCTCCAAACAGCCATATCTCGCGAACGGATTGACCAATCCGCAAAATTTCTGTTGCATCTGAAAGTAGAAACTCGCCCGATTACAACGGTATGCGTACTTTCCCCCTAGGCCGTTCTAGTTATTCGTTTCGAGCATCAGAACTGCGAAAATTTTGAGTTTCTCAAGCGTTTCTTACCTCCAAACTGCCATATCTCGCGAACGGATTGACCAATCCGCAAAATTACTGTTGCATCTGAAAGTAGAAACTCGCCGGATTACAACGGTATGCGTACTTTTCCCCTAGGCCGTTCTAGTTATTCGTTTCGAGCATCAGAACTGCGAAAATTTTGAGTTTCTCAAGCGTTTCTTACATCCAAACTGCCATATCTCGCGAACGGTTTGACCAATCCGCAAAATTTCTGTTGCATCTGAAGGTAGAAACTCGCCCGATTACAACGGTATGCGTACTTTTCCCCTAGCCCGTTCTAGTTGTTCGTTTCGAGCATCAGAACTGCGAAAATTTTGAGTTTCTCAAGCGTTCCTTACCTCCAAACTGCCATATCTCGCGAACGGATTGACCAATCCGCAAAATTTCTGTTGCATCTGAATGTAGAAACTCGCCCGATTACAACGGTATGCGTACTTTTCCCCTAGGCCGTTCTAGTTATGCATGTCGAGCATCAGAACTGCGAAAATTTTGAGTTTCTCAAGCGTTTCTTACCTCCAAACTGCCATATCTCGCGAACGGATTGACCAATCCGCAAAATTTCTGTTGCATCTGAAAGTAGAAACTCGCCCGATTACAACGGTATGCGTACTTTTCCCCTAGGCCGTTCTAGTTATTCGTTTCGAGCATCAGAACTGCGAAAATTTTGAGTTTCTCAAGCGTTTCTTACCTCCAAACTGCCATATCTCGCGAACGGATTGACCAATCCGCAAAATTACTGTTGCATCTGAAAGTAGAAACTCGCCGGATTACAACGGTATGCGTACTTTTCCCCTAGGCCGTTCTAGTTATTCGTTTCGAGCATCAGAACTGCGAAAATTTTGAGTTTCTCAAGCGTTTCTTACATCCAAACTGCCATATCTCGCGAACGGTTTGACCAATCCGCAAAATTTCTGTTGCATCTGAAGGTAGAAACTCGCCCGATTACAACGGTATGCGTACTTTTCCCCTAGCCCGTTCTAGTTGTTCGTTTCGAGCATCAGAACTGCGAAAATTTTGAGTTTCTCAAGCGTTCCTTACCTCCAAACTGCCATATCTCGCGAACGGATTGACCAATCCGCAAAATTTCTGTTGCATCTGAATGTAGAAACTCGCCCGATTACAACGGTATGCGTACTTTTCCCCTAGGCCGTTCTAGTCATGCATGTCGAGCATCAGAACTGCGAAAATTTTGAGTTTCTCAAGCGTTTCTTACCTCCAAACTGCCATATCTCGCGAACGGATTGACCAATCCGCAAAATTTCTGTTGCATCTGAAAGTAGAAACTCGCCCGATTACAACGGTATGCGTACTTTTCCCCTAGGCCGTTCTAGTTATTCGTTTCGAGCATCAGAACTGCGAAAATTTTGAGTTTCTCAAGCGTTTCTTACATCCAAACTGCCATATCTCGCGAACGGTTTGACCAATCCGCAAAATTTCTGTTGCATCTGAAGGTAGAAACTCGCCCGATTACAACGGTATGCGTACTTTTCCCCTAGCCCGTTCTAGTTGTTCGTTTCGAGCATCAGAACTGCGAAAATTTTGAGTTTCTCAAGCGTTTCTTACCTCCAAACTGCCATATCTCGCGAACGGATTGACCAATCCGCAAAATTTCTGTTGCATCTGAATGTAGAAACTCGCCCGATTACAACGGTATGCGACTTTTCCCCTAGGCCGTTCTAGTTATCCATGTCGAGCATCAGAACTGCGAAAATTTTGAGTTTCTCAAGCGTTTCTTACCTCCAAACTGCCATATCTCGCGAACGGATTGACCAATCCGCAAAATTTCTGTTGCATCTGAAAGTAGAAACTCGCCCGATTACAACGGTATGCGTACTTTTCCCCTAGGCCGTTCTAGTTATGCTTGTCGAGCATCAGAACTGCGAAAATTTTGAGTTTCTCAAGCGTTTCTTACCTCCAAACTGCCATATCTCGCGAACGGATTGACCAATCCGCAAAATTTCTGTTGCATCTGAAAGTAGAAACTCGCCCCATTACAACTGTATGCGTACTTTTCCCCTAGGCCGTTCTAGTTATTCGTTTCGAGCATCAGAACTGCGAAAATTTTGAGTTTCTCAAGCGTTTCTTACCTCCAAACTGCCATATCTCGCGAACGGATTGACCAATCCGCAAAATTTCTGTTGCATCTGAAGGTAGAAACTCGCCCGAATACAACGGTATGCGTACTTTTCCCCTAGGCCGTTCTAGTTATTCGTTTCGAGCATCAGAACTGCGAAAATTTTGAGTTTCTCAAGCGTTTCTTACCTCCAAACTGCCATATCTCGCGAACGGATTGACCAATCCGCAAAATTACTGTTGCATCTGAAAGTAGAAACTCGTCCGATTACAACGGTATGCGTACTTTTCCCCTAGGCCGTTCTAGTTATTCGTTTCGAGCATCAGAACTGCGAAAATTTTGAGTTTCTCAAGCGTTTCTTACTTCCAAACTGCCATATCTCGCGAACGGATTGACCAATCCGCAAAATTTCTGTTGCATCTGAAGGTAGATACTCGCCCGAATACAACGGTATGCGTACTTTTCCCCTAGGCCGTTCTAGTTATTCGTTTCGAGCATCAGAACTGCGAAAATTTTGAGTTTCTCAAGCGTTTCTTACTTCCAAACTGCCATATCTCGCGTACGGATTGACCAATCCGCAAAGTTTCTGTTGCATCTGAAAGTAGAAACTCGCCCGATTACAAGGGTATGCGTACTTTTCCCCTAGGCCGTTCTAGTTATGCTTGTCGAGCATCAGAACTGCGAAAATTTTGAGTTTCTCAAGCGTTTCTTACATCCAAACTGCCATATCTCGCGAACAGATTGACCAATCCGCAAAATTTCTGTTGCATCTGAAAGTAGAAACTCGCCCGAATACAACGGTATGCGTACTTTTCCCCTAGGCCGTTCTAGTTATGCTTGTCGAGCATCAGAACTGCGAAAATTTTGAGTTTCTCAAGCGTTTCTTACCTCCAAACTGCCATATCTCGCGAACGAATTGACCAATCCGCAAAATTTCTGTTGCATCTGAAAGTAGAAACTCGCCCGATTACAACTGTATGCGTACTTTTCCCCTAGGCCGTTCTAGTTATTCGTTTCGAGCATCAGAACTGCGAAAATTTTCAGTTTCTCAAGCGTTTCCTACCTCCAAACAGCCATATCTCGCGAACGGATTGACCAATCCGCAAAATTTCTGTTGCATCTGAAAGTAGAAACTCGCCCGATTACAACGGTATGCGTACTTTCCCCCTAGGCCGTTCTAGTTATTCGTTTCGAGCATCAGAACTGCGAAAATTTTGAGTTTCTCAAGCGTTTCTTACCTCCAAACTGCCATATCTCGCGAACGGATTGACCAATCCGCAAAATTACTGTTGCATCTGAAAGTAGAAACTCGCCGGATTACAACGGTATGCGTACTTTTCCCCTAGGCCGTTCTAGTTATTCGTTTCGAGCATCAGAACTGCGAAAATTTTGAGTTTCTCAAGCGTTTCTTACCTCCAAACTGCCATATCTCGCGAACGGATTGACCAATCCGCAAAATTACTGTTGCATCTGAAAGTAGAAACTCGTCCGATTACAACGGTATGCGTACTTTTCCCCTAGGCCGTTCTAGTTATTCGTTTCGAGCATCAGAACTGCGAAAATTTTGAGTTTCTCAAGCGTTTCTTACTTCCAAACTGCCATATCTCGCGAACGGATTGACCAATCCGCAAAATTTCTGTTGCATCTGAAGGTAGATACTCGCCCGAATACAACTGTATGCGTACTTTTCCCCTAGGCCGTTCTAGTTATTCGTTTCGAGCATCAGAACTGCGAAAATTTTGAGTTTCTCAAGCGTTTCTTACTTCCAAACTGCCATATCTCGCGTACGGATTGACCAATCCGCAAAGTTTCTGTTGCATCTGAAAGTAGAAACTCGCCCGATTACAAGGGTATGCGTACTTTTCCCCTAGGCCGTTCTAGTTATGCTTGTCGAGCATCAGAACTGCGAAAATTTTGAGTTTCTCAAGCGTTTCTTACCTCCAAACTGCCATATCTCGCGAACGAATTGACCAATCCGCAAAATTTCTGTTGCATCTGAAAGTAGAAACTCGCCCGATTACAACTGTATGCGTACTTTTCCCCTAGGCCGTTCTAGTTATTCGTTTCGAGCATCAGAACTGCGAAAATTTTCAGTTTCTCAAGCGTTTCCTACCTCCAAACAGCCATATCTCGCGAACGGATTGACCAATCCGCAAAATTTCTGTTGCATCTGAAAGTAGAAACTCGCCCGATTACAACGGTATGCGTACTTTCCCCCTAGGCCGTTCTAGTTATTCGTTTCGAGCATCAGAACTGCGAAAATTTTGAGTTTCTCAAGCGTTTCTTACCTCCAAACTGCCATATCTCGCGAACGGACTGACCAATCCGCAAAATTACTGTTGCATCTGAAAGTAGAAACTCGCCGGATTACAACGGTATGCGTACTTTTCCCCTAGGCCGTTCTAGTTATTCGTTTCGAGCATCAGAACTGCGAAAATTTTGAGTTTCTCAAGCGTTTCTTACATCCAAACTGCCATATCTCGCGAACGGTTTGACCAATCCGCAAAATTTCTGTTGCATCTGAAGGTAGAAACTCGCCCGATTACAACGGTATGCGTACTTTTCCCCTAGCCCGTTCTAGTTGTTCGTTTCGAGCATCAGAACTGCGAAAATTTTGAGTTTCTCAAGCGTTTCTTACCTCCAAACTGCCATATATCGCGAACGGATTGACCAATCCGCAAAATTTCTGTTGCATCTGAATGTAGAAACTCGCCCGATTACAACGGTATGCGTACTTTTCCCCTAGGCCGTTCTAGTTATGCATGTCGAGCATCAGAACTGCGAAAATTTTGAGTTTCTCAAGCGTTTCTTACATCCAAACTGCCATATCTCGCGAACGGTTTGACCAATCCGCAAAATTTCTGTTGCATCTGAAAGTAGAAGCTCGCCCGATTACAACGGTATACGTACTTTTCCCCTAGGCCGTCCTAGTTATTCGTTTCGAGCATCAGAACTGCGAAAATTTTGAGTTTCTCAAGCGTTTCTTACCTCCAAACTGCCATATCTCGCGATCGGATTGACCAATCCGCAAAATTTCTGTTGCATCTGAAAGTAGAAACTCGCCCGATTACAACGATATGCGTACTTTTCCCCCAGGCCGTTCTAGTTATTCGTTTCGAGCATCAGAACTGCGAAAATTTTGAGTTTCTCAAGCGTTTCTTACTTCCAAACTGCCATATCTCGCGTACGGATTGACCAATCCGCAAAATTTCTGTTGCATCTGAAGGTAGAAACTCGCCCGATTACAACGGTATGCGTACTTTTCCCCTAGGCCGTTCTGGTTATTCGTTTCGAGCATCAGAACTGCGAAAATTTTGAGTTTCTCAAGCGTTTCTTACCTACAAACAGCCACATCTCGCTAACGGATTGACCAATCCGCAAAATTTCTGATGCATCTGAAAGTAGAAACTCGCCCGATTACAACGTTATGCGTACTTTTCCCCTAGGCCGCCCTAGTTATTCGTTTCGAGCATCAGAACTGCGAAAATTTTGAGTTTCTCAAGCGTTTCTTACTTCCAAACTGCCATATCTCGCGAACGGATTGAACAATCCGCAAAATTTCTTTTGCATCTGAAGGTAGAAACTCGCCCGATTACAACGGTATGCGTACTTTTCCCCTAGACCGTTCTAGTTATGCTTGTCGAGCATCAGAACTGCGAAAATTTTGAGTTTCTCAAGCGTTTCTTACCTCCAAACTGCCATATCTCGCGAACGGATTGACCAATCCGCAAAATTTCGGTTGCATCTGAAAGTAGAAACTCGCCCGATTACAACGGTATGCGTACTTTTCCGCTAGGCCGTTGTAGTTATTCGTTTCGAGCATGAGAACTGCGAAAATTTTGAGTTTCTCAAGCGTTTCTTACCTCCAAACTGCCATATCTCGCGAACGGATTGACCAATCCGCAAAATTTCTGTTGCATCTGAAAGTAGAAACTCGCCCGATTGCAACGGCATGCGTACTTTTCCCCTAGGCCGTTCTAGTTATGCTTGTCGAGCATCAGAACTGCGAAAATTTTGAGTTTCTCAAGCGTTTCTTACCTCCAAACTGCCATATCTCCGAACGGATTGACCAATCCGCAAAATTTCTGTTGCATCTGAAAGTAGAAACTCGCCCGATTACAACACTATGCGTACTTTTCCCCTAGGCCGTTCTAGTTGTTCGTTTCGAGCATCAGAACTGCGAAAATTTTGAGTTTCTCAAGCGTTTCTTACATCCAAACTGCCATATCTCGCGATCGGATTGACCAATCCGCAAAATTTCTGTTGCATCTGAAAGTAGAAACTCGCCCGATTACAACGATATGCGTACTTTTCCCCCAGACCGTTCTAGTTATTCGTTTCGAGCATCAGAACTGCGAAAATTTTGAGTTTCTCAAGCGTTTCTTACTTCGAAACTGCCATATCTCGCGTACGGATTGACCAATCCACAAAATTTCTGTTGCATCTGAAGGTAGAAACTCGCCCGATTACAACGGTATGCGTACTTTTCCCCTAGGCCGTTCTGGTTATTCGTTTCGAGCATCAGAACTGCGAAAATTTTGAGTTTCTCAAGCGTTTCTTACCTACAAACTGCCACATCTCGCTAACGGATTGACCAATCCGCAAAATTTCTGATGCATCTGAAAGTAGAAACTCGCCCGATTACAACGGTATGCGTACTTTTCCCCTAGGCCGCCCTAGTTATTCGTTTCGAGCATCAGAACTGCGAAAATTTTGAGTTTCTCAAGCGTTTCTTACTTCCAAACTGCCATATCTCGCGAACGGATTGAACAATCCGCAAAATTTCTGTTGCATCTGAAGGTAGAAACTCGCCCGATTACAACGGTATGCGTACTTTTCCCCTAGACCGTTCTAGTTATGCTTGTCGAGCATCAGAACTGCGAAAATTTTGAGTTTCTCAAGCGATTCTTACCTCCAAACTGCCATATCTCGCGAACGGATTGACCAATCCGCAAAATTTCGGTTGCATCTGAAAGTAGAAACTCGCCCGATTACAACGGTATGCGTACTTTTCCGCTAGGCCGTTGTAGTTATTCGTTTCGAGCATGAGAACTGCGAAAATTTTGAGTTTCTCAAGCGTTTCTTACCTCCAAACTGCCATATCTCGCGAACGGATTGACCAATCCGCAAAATTTCTGTTGCATCTGAAAGTAGAAACTCGCCCGATTGCAACGGCATGCGTACTTTTCCCCTAGGCCGTTCTAGTTATGCATGTCGAGCATCAGAACTGCGAAAATTTTGAGTTTCTCAAGCGTTTCTTACCTCCAAACTGCCATATCTCGCGAACGGATTGACCAATCCGCAAAATTTCTGTTGCATCTGAAAGTAGAAACTCGCCCGATTGCAACGGCATGCGTACTTTTCCCCTAGGCCGTTCTAGTTATGCTTGTCGAGCATCAGAACTGCGAAAATTTTGAGTTTCTCAAGCGTTTCTTACCTCCAAACTGCCATATCTCCGAACGGATTGACCAATCCGCAAAATTTCTGTTGCATCTGAAAGTAGAAACTCGCCCGATTACAACACTATGCGTACTTTTCCCCTAGGCCGTTCTAGTTGTTCGTTTCGAGCATCAGAACTGCGAAAATTTTGAGTTTCTCAAGCGTTTCTTACCTCCAAACTGCCATATCTCGCGAACGGATTGACCAATCCGCAAAATTTCTGTTGCATCTGAAAGTAGAAAATCGCCCGATTACAACTGTATGCGTACTTTTCCCCTAGACCGTTCTAGTTATTCGTTTCGAGCATCAGAACTGCGAAAATTTTGAGTTTCTCAAGCGTTTCTTACCTCCATACTGCCATATCTCGCGAACGGATTGACCAATCCGCAAAATTTCTGTTGCATCTGAAAGTAGAAACTCGCCCGATTACAACGGTATGCGTACTTTTCCCCTAGGCCGTACTAGTTGTGCTTGTCGAGCATCAGAACTGCGAAAATTTTGAGTTCCTCAAGCGTTTCTTACCTCCAAACTGCCATATCTCGCGAACGGATTGACCAATCCGCAAAATTTCTGTTGCATCTGAAAGTAGAAACTCGCCCGATTACAACGGTATGCGTACTTTTCCCCTAGGCCGCCCTAGTTATTCGTTTCGAGCATCAGAACTGCGAAAATTTTGAGTTTCTCAAGCGTTTCTTACTTCCAAACTGCCATATCTCGCGAACGGATTGAACAATCCGCAAAATTTCTGTTGCATCTGAAGGTAGAAACTCGCCCGATTACAACGGTATGCGTACTTTTCCCCTAGACCGTTCTAGTTATGCTTGTCGAGCATCAGAACTGCGAAAATTTTGAGTTTCTCAAGCGTTTCTTACCTCCAAACTGCCATATCTCGCGAACGGATTGACCAATCCGCAAAATTTCGGTTGCATCTGAAAGTAGAAACTCGCCCGATTACAACGGTATGCGTACTTTTCCGCTAGGCCGTTGTAGTTAGTCGTTTCGAGCATGAGAACTGCGAAAATTTTGAGTTTCTCAAGCGTTTCTTACCTCCAAACTGCCATATCTCGCGAACGGATTGACCAATCCGCAAAATTTCTGTTGCATCTGAAAGTAGAAACTCGCCCGATTGCAACGGCATGCGTACTTTTCCCCTAGGCCGTTCTAGTTATGCATGTCGAGCATCAGAACTGCGAAAATTTTGAGTTTCTCAAGCGTTTCTTACCTCCAAACTGCCATATCTCGCGAACGGATTGACCAATCCGCAAAATTTCTGTTGCATCTGAAAGTAGAAACTCGCCCGATTGCAACGGCATGCGTACTTTTCCCCTAGGCCGTTCTAGTTATGCTTGTCGAGCATCAGAACTGCGAAAATTTGGAGTTTCTCAAGCGTTTCTTACCTCCAAACTGCCATATCTCCGAACGGATTGACCAATCCGCAAAATTTCTGTTGCATCTGAAAGTAGAAACTCGCCCGATTACAACACTATGCGTACTTTTCCCCTAGGCCGTTCTAGTTGTTCGTTTCGAGCATCAGAACTGCGAAAATTTTGAGTTTCTCAAGCGTTTCTTACATCCAAACTGCCATATCTCGCGATCGGATTGACCAATCCGCAAAATTTCTGTTGCATCTGAAAGTAGAAACTCGCCCGATTACAACGATATGCGTACTTTTCCCCCAGACCGTTCTAGTTATTCGTTTCGAGCATCAGAACTGCGAAAATTTTGAGTTTCTCAAGCGTTTCTTACTTCGAAACTGCCATATCTCGCGTACGGATTGACCAATCCACAAAATTTCTGTTGCATCTGAAGGTAGAAACTCGCCCGATTACAACGGTATGCGTACTTTTCCCCTAGGCCGTTCTGGTTATTCGTTTCGAGCATCAGAACTGCGAAAATTTTGAGTTTCTCAAGCGTTTCTTACCTACAAACTGCCACATCTCGCTAACGGATTGACCAATCCGCAAAATTTCTGATGCATCTGAAAGTAGAAACTCGCCCGATTACAACGGTATGCGTACTTTTCCCCTAGGCCGCCCTAGTTATTCGTTTCGAGCATCAGAACTGCGAAAATTTTGAGTTTCTCAAGCGTTTCTTACTTCCAAACTGCCATATCTCGCGAACGGATTGAACAATCCGCAAAATTTCTGTTGCATCTGAAGGTAGAAACTCGCCCGATTACAACGGTATGCGTACTTTTCCCCTAGACCGTTCTAGTTATGCTTGTCGAGCATCAGAACTGCGAAAATTTTGAGTTTCTCAAGCGATTCTTACCTCCAAACTGCCATATCTCGCGAACGGATTGACCAATCCGCAAAATTTCGGTTGCATCTGAAAGTAGAAACTCGCCCGATTACAACGGTATGCGTACTTTTCCGCTAGGCCGTTGTAGTTATTCGTTTCGAGCATGAGAACTGCGAAAATTTTGAGTTTCTCAAGCGTTTCTTACCTCCAAACTGCCATATCTCGCGAACGGATTGACCAATCCGCAAAATTTCTGTTGCATCTGAAAGTAGAAACTCGCCCGATTGCAACGGCATGCGTACTTTTCCCCTAGGCCGTTCTAGTTATGCATGTCGAGCATCAGAACTGCGAAAATTTTGAGTTTCTCAAGCGTTTCTTACCTCCAAACTGCCATATCTCGCGAACGGATTGACCAATCCGCAAAATTTCTGTTGCATCTGAAAGTAGAAACTCGCCCGATTGCAACGGCATGCGTACTTTTCCCCTAGGCCGTTCTAGTTATGCTTGTCGAGCATCAGAACTGCGAAAATTTTGAGTTTCTCAAGCGTTTCTTACCTCCAAACTGCCATATCTCCGAACGGATTGACCAATCCGCAAAATTTCTGTTGCATCTGAAAGTAGAAACTCGCCCGATTACAACACTATGCGTACTTTTCCCCTAGGCCGTTCTAGTTGTTCGTTTCGAGCATCAGAACTGCGAAAATTTTGAGTTTCTCAAGCGTTTCTTACCTCCAAACTGCCATATCTCGCGAACGGATTGACCAATCCGCAAAATTTCTGTTGCATCTGAAAGTAGAAAATCGCCCGATTACAACTGTATGCGTACTTTTCCCCTAGACCGTTCTAGTTATTCGTTTCGAGCATCAGAACTGCGAAAATTTTGAGTTTCTCAAGCGTTTCTTACCTCCATACTGCCATATCTCGCGAACGGATTGACCAATCCGCAAAATTTCTGTTGCATCTGAAAGTAGAAACTCGCCCGATTACAACGGTATGCGTACTTTTCCCCTAGGCCGTACTAGTTGTGCTTGTCGAGCATCAGAACTGCGAAAATTTTGAGTTCCTCAAGCGTTTCTTACCTCCAAACTGCCATATCTCGCGAACGGATTGACCAATCCGCAAAATTTCTGTTGCATCTGAAAGTAGAAACTCGCCCGATTACAACGGTATGCGTACTTTTCCCCTAGGCCGCCCTAGTTATTCGTTTCGAGCATCAGAACTGCGAAAATTTTGAGTTTCTCAAGCGTTTCTTACTTCCAAACTGCCATATCTCGCGAACGGATTGAACAATCCGCAAAATTTCTGTTGCATCTGAAGGTAGAAACTCGCCCGATTACAACGGTATGCGTACTTTTCCCCTAGACCGTTCTAGTTATGCTTGTCGAGCATCAGAACTGCGAAAATTTTGAGTTTCTCAAGCGTTTCTTACCTCCAAACTGCCATATCTCGCGAACGGATTGACCAATCCGCAAAATTTCGGTTGCATCTGAAAGTAGAAACTCGCCCGATTACAACGGTATGCGTACTTTTCCGCTAGGCTGTTGTAGTTATTCGTTTCGAGCATGAGAACTGCGAAAATTTTGAGTTTCTCAAGCGTTTCTTACCTCCAAACTGCCATATCTCGCGAACGGATTGACCAATCCGCAAAATTTCTGTTGCATCTGAAAGTAGAAACTCGCCCGATTGCAACGGCATGCGTACTTTTCCCCTAGGCCGTTCTAGTTATGCATGTCGAGCATCAGAACTGCGAAAATTTTGAGTTTCTCAAGCGTTTCTTACCTCCAAACTGCCATATCTCGCGAACGGATTGACCAATCCGCAAAATTTCTGTTGCATCTGAAAGTAGAAACTCGCCCGATTGCAACGGCATGCGTACTTTTCCCCTAGGCCGTTCTAGTTATGCTTGTCGAGCATCAGAACTGCGAAAATTTGGAGTTTCTCAAGCGTTTCTTACCTCCAAACTGCCATATCTCCGAACGGATTGACCAATCCGCAAAATTTCTGTTGCATCTGAAAGTAGAAACTCGCCCGATTACAACACTATGCGTACTTTTCCCCTAGGCCGTTCTAGTTGTTCGTTTCGAGCATCAGAACTGCGAAAATTTTGAGTTTCTCAAGCGTTTCTTACATCCAAACTGCCATATCTCGCGATCGGATTGACCAATCCGCAAAATTTCTGTTGCATCTGAAAGTAGAAACTCGCCCGATTACAACGATATGCGTACTTTTCCCCCAGACCGTTCTAGTTATTCGTTTCGAGCATCAGAACTGCGAAAATTTTGAGTTTCTCAAGCGTTTCTTACTTCCAAACTGCCATATCTCGCGTACGGATTGACCAATCCACAAAATTTCTGTTGCATCTGAAGGTAGAAACTCGCCCGATTACAACGGTATGCGTACTTTTCCCCTAGGCCGTTCTGGTTATTCGTTTCGAGCATCAGAACTGCGAAAATTTTGAGTTTCTCAAGCGTTTCTTACCTACAAACTGCCACATCTCGCTAACGGATTGACCAATCCGCAAAATTTCTGATGCATCTGAAAGTAGAAACTCGCCCGATTACAACGGTATGCGTACTTTTCCCCTAGGCCGCCCTAGTTATTCGTTTCGAGCATCAGAACTGCGAAAATTTTGAGTTTCTCAAGCGTTTCTTACTTCCAAACTGCCATATCTCGCGAACGGATTGAACAATCCGCAAAATTTCTGTTGCATCTGAAGGTAGAAACTCGCCCGATTACAACGGTATGCGTACTTTTCCCCTAGACCGTTCTAGTTATGCTTGTCGAGCATCAGAACTGCGAAAATTTTGAGTTTCTCAAGCGTTTCTTACCTCCAAACTGCCATATCTCGCGAACGGATTGACCAATCCGCAAAATTTCGGTTGCATCTGAAAGTAGAAACTCGCCCGATTACAACGGTATGCGTACTTTTCCGCTAGGCCGTTGTAGTTATTCGTTTCGAGCATGAGAACTGCGAAAATTTTGAGTTTCTCAAGCGTTTCTTACCTCCAAACTGCCATATCTCGCGAACGGATTGACCAATCCGCAAAATTTCTGTTGCATCTGAAAGTAGAAACTCGCCCGATTGCAACGGCATGCGTACTTTTCCCCTAGGCCGTTCTAGTTATGCATGTCGAGCATCAGAACTGCGAAAATTTTGAGTTTCTCAAGCGTTTCTTACCTCCAAACTGCCATATCTCGCGAACGGATTGACCAATCCGCAAAATTTCTGTTGCATCTGAAAGTAGAAACTCGCCCGATTGCAACGGCATGCGTACTTTTCCCCTAGGCCGTTCTAGTTATGCTTGTCGAGCATCAGAACTGCGAAAATTTGGAGTTTCTCAAGCGTTTCTTACCTCCAAACTGCCATATCTCCGAACGGATTGACCAATCCGCAAAATTTCTGTTGCATCTGAAAGTAGAAACTCGCCCGATTACAACACTATGCGTACTTTTCCCCTAGGCCGTTCTAGTTGTTCGTTTCGAGCATCAGAACTGCGAAAATTTTGAGTTTCTCAAGCGTTTCTTACATCCAAACTGCCATATCTCGCGATCGGATTGACCAATCCGCAAAATTTCTGTTGCATCTGAAAGTAGAAACTCGCCCGATTACAACGATATGCGTACTTTTCCCCCAGACCGTTCTAGTTATTCGTTTCGAGCATCAGAACTGCGAAAATTTTGAGTTTCTCAAGCGTTTCTTACTTCCAAACTGCCATATCTCGCGTACGGATTGACCAATCCACAAAATTTCTGTTGCATCTGAAGGTAGAAACTCGCCCGATTACAACGGTATGCGTACTTTTCCCCTAGGCCGTTCTGGTTATTCGTTTCGAGCATCAGAACTGCGAAAATTTTGAGTTTCTCAAGCGTTTCTTACCTACAAACTGCCACATCTCGCTAACGGATTGACCAATCCGCAAAATTTCTGATGCATCTGAAAGTAGAAACTCGCCCGATTACAACGGTATGCGTACTTTTCCCCTAGGCCGCCCTAGTTATTCGTTTCGAGCATCAGAACTGCGAAAATTTTGAGTTTCTCAAGCGTTTCTTACTTCCAAACTGCCATATCTCGCGAACGGATTGAACAATCCGCAAAATTTCTGTTGCATCTGAAGGTAGAAACTCGCCCGATTACAACGGTATGCGTACTTTTCCCCTAGACCGTTCTAGTTATGCTTGTCGAGCATCAGAACTGCGAAAATTTTGAGTTTCTCAAGCGTTTCTTACCTCCAAACTGCCATATCTCGCGAACGGATTGACCAATCCGCAAAATTTCGGTTGCATCTGAAAGTAGAAACTCGCCCGATTACAACGGTATGCGTACTTTTCCGCTAGGCCGTTGTAGTTATTCGTTTCGAGCATGAGAACTGCGAAAATTTTGAGTTTCTCAAGCGTTTCTTACCTCCAAACTGCCATATCTCGCGAACGGATTGACCAATCCGCAAAATTTCTGTTGCATCTGAAAGTAGAAACTCGCCCGATTGCAACGGCATGCGTACTTTTCCCCTAGGCCGTTCTAGTTATGCATGTCGAGCATCAGAACTGCGAAAATTTTGAGTTTCTCAAGCGTTTCTTACCTCCAAACTGCCATATCTCGCGAACGGATTGACCAATCCGCAAAATTTCTGTTGCATCTGAAAGTAGAAACTCGCCCGATTGCAACGGCATGCGTACTTTTCCCCTAGGCCGTTCTAGTTATGCTTGTCGAGCATCAGAACTGCGAAAATTTTGAGTTTCTCAAGCGTTTCTTACCTCCAAACTGCCATATCTCCGAACGGATTGACCAATCCGCAAAATTTCTGTTGCATCTGAAAGTAGAAACTCGCCCGATTACAACACTATGCGTACTTTTCCCCTAGGCCGTTCTAGTTGTTCGTTTCGAGCATCAGAACTGCGAAAATTTTGAGTTTCTCAAGCGTTTCTTACCTCCAAACTGCCATATCTCGCGAACGGATTGACCAATCCGCAAAATTTCTGTTGCATCTGAAAGTAGAAAATCGCCCGATTACAACTGTATGCGTACTTTTCCCCTAGACCGTTCTAGTTATTCGTTTCGAGCATCAGAACTGCGAAAATTTTGAGTTTCTCAAGCGTTTCTTACCTCCATACTGCCATATCTCGCGAACGGATTGACCAATCCGCAAAATTTCTGTTGCATCTGAAAGTAGAAACTCGCCCGATTACAACGGTATGCGTACTTTTCCCCTAGGCCGTACTAGTTGTGCTTGTCGAGCATCAGAACTGCGAAAATTTTGAGTTCCTCAAGCGTTTCTTACCTCCAAACTGCCATATCTCGCGAACGGATTGACCAATCCGCAAAATTTCTGTTGCATCTGAAAGTAGAAACTCGCCCGATTACAACGGTATGCGTACTTTTCCCCTAGGCCGTTCTAGTTGTGCTTGTCGAGCATCAGAACTGCGAAAATTTTGAGTTCCTCAAGCGTTTCTTACTTCCAAACTGCCATATCTCGCGAACGGATTGAACAATCCGCAAAATTTCTGTTGCATCTGAAAGTAGAAACTCGCCCGATTACAACGATATTTGTTCTTTTCCCCAAGGCCGTTCTGGTTATTCGTTTCGAGCATCAGAACTGCGAAAATTTTGAGTTTCTCAAGCGTTTCTTACCTACAAACTGCCATATCACGCGAACGGACTTGACCAATGCGCAAAATTTCTGTTGCACATGAAAGTAGAAACTCGCCCGATTACAACGGTATGCGTACTTTTCCCCTAGACCGTTCTAGTTATGCTTGTCGAGCATCAGAACTGCGAAAATTTTGAGTTTCTCAAGCGTTTCTTACCTCCAAACTGCCATATCTCGCGAACGGATTGACCAATCCGCAAAATTTCTGTTGCATCTGAAAGTAGAAACTCGCCCGATTACAACGGTATGCGTTCTTTTCCCCTAGGCCGTTCTAGTTATGCTTGTCGAGCATCAGAACTGCGAAAATTTTGAGTTTCTCATGCGTTTCTTACCTCCAAACTGCCATATCTCGCGAACGGATTGACCAATCCGCAAAGTTTCTGTTGCATCTGAAAGTAGAAACTCGCCCGATTACAAGGGTATGCGTACTTTTCCCCTAGGCCGTTCTAGTTATGCTTGTCGAGCATCAGAACTGCGAAAATTTTGAGTTTCTCAAGCGTTTCTTACATCCAAACTGCCATATCTCGCGAACAGATTGACCAATCCGCAAAATTTCTGTTGCATCTGAAAGTAGAAACTCGCCCGAATACAACGGTATGCGTACTTTTCCCCTAGGCCGTTCTAGTTATGCTTGTCGAGCATCAGAACTGCGAAAATTTTGAGTTTCTCAAGCGTTTCTTACCTCCAAACTGCCATATCTCGCGAACGAATTGACCAATCCGCAAAATTTCTGTTGCATCTGAAAGTAGAAACTCGCCCGATTACAACTGTATGCGTACTTTTCCCCTAGGCCGTTCTAGTTATTCGTTTCGAGCATCAGAACTGCGAAAATTTTCAGTTTCTCAAGCGTTTCCTACCTCCAAACAGCCATATCTCGCGAACGGATTGACCAATCCGCAAAATTTCTGTTGCATCTGAAAGTAGAAACTCGCCCGATTACAACGGTATGCGTACTTTCCCCCTAGGCCGTTCTAGTTATTCGTTTCGAGCATCAGAACTGCGAAAATTTTGAGTTTCTCAAGCGTTTCTTACCTCCAAACTGCCATATCTCGCGAACGGATTGACCAATCCGCAAAATTACTGTTGCATCTGAAAGTAGAAACTCGCCGGATTACAACGGTATGCGTACTTTTCCCCTAGGCCGTTCTAGTTATTCGTTTCGAGCATCAGAACTGCGAAAATTTTGAGTTTCTCAAGCGTTTCTTACATCCAAACTGCCATATCTCGCGAACGGTTTGACCAATCCGCAAAATTTCTGTTGCATCTGAAGGTAGAAACTCGCCCGATTACAACGGTATGCGTACTTTTCCCCTAGCCCGTTCTAGTTGTTCGTTTCGAGCATCAGAACTGCGAAAATTTTGAGTTTCTCAAGCGTTTCTTACCTCCAAACTGCCATATCTCGCGAACGGATTGACCAATCCGCAAAATTTCTGTTGCATCTGAATGTAGAAACTCGCCCGATTACAACGGTATGCGTACTTTTCCCCTAGGCCGTTCTAGTTATGCATGTCGAGCATCAGAACTGCGAAAATTTTGAGTTTCTCAAGCGTTTCTTACATCCAAACTGCCATATCTCGCGAACGGTTTGACCAATCCGCAAAATTTCTGTTGCATCTGAAGGTAGAAACTCGCCCGATTACAACGGTATGCGTACTTTTCCCCTAGGCCGTTCTAGTTGTTCGTTTCGAGCATCAGAACTGCGAAAATTTTGAGTTTCTCAAGCGTTTCTTACCTCCAAACTGCCATATCTCGCGAACGGATTGACCAATCCGCAAAATTTCTGTTGCATCTGAATGTAGAAACTCGCCCGATTACAACGGTATGCGTACTTTTCCCCTAGGCCGTTCTAGTTATGCATGTCGAGCATCAGAACTGCGAAAATTTTGAGTTTCTCAAGCGTTTCTTACCTCCAAACTGCCATATCTCGCGAACGGATTGACCAATCCGCAAAATTTCTGTTGCATCTGAAAGTAGAAACTCGCCCGATTACAACGGTATGCGTACTTTTCCCCTAGGCCGTTCTAGTTATGCTTGTCGAGCATCAGAACTGCGAAAATTTTGAGTTTCTCAAGCGTTTCTTACCTCCAAACTGCCATATCTCGCGAACGGATTGACCAATCCGCAAAATTTCTGTTGCATCTGAAAGTAGAAACTCGCCCCATTACAACTGTATGCGTACTTTTCCCCTAGGCCGTTCTAGTTATGCATGTCGAGCATCAGAACTGCGAAAATTTTGAGTTTCTCAAGCGTTTCTTACCTCCAAACTGCCATATCTCGCGAACGGATTGACCAATCCGCAAAATTTCTGTTGCATCTGAAAGTAGAAACTCGCCCGATTACAACGGTATGCGTACTTTTCCCCTAGGCCGTTCTAGTTATGCTTGTCGAGCATCAGAACTGCGAAAATTTTGAGTTTCTCAAGCGTTTCTTACCTCCAAACTGCCATATCTCGCGAACGGATTGACCAATCCGCAAAATTTCTGTTGCATCTGAAAGTAGAAACTCGCCCCATTACAACTGTATGCGTACTTTTCCCCTAGGCCGTTCTAGTTATTCGTTTCGAGCATCAGAACTGCGAAAATTTTGAGTTTCTCAAGCGTTTCTTACTTCCAAACTGCCATATCTCGCGAACGGATTGACCAATCCGCAAAATTTCTGTTGCATCTGAAGGTAGAAACTCGCCCGATTACAACGGTATGCGTACTTTTCCCCTAGGCCGTTCTAGTTATGCTTGTCGAGCATCAGAACTGCGAAAATTTTGAGTTTCTCAAGCGTTTCTTACTTCCAAACTGCCATATCTCGCGAACGGATTGACCAATCCGCAAAATTTCTGTTGCATCTGAAGGTAGAAACTCGCCCGAATACAACGGTATGCGTACTTTTCCCCTAGGCCGTTCTAGTTATTCGTTTCGAGCATCAGAACTGCGAAAATTTTGAGTTTCTCAAGCGTTTCTTACTTCCAAACTGCCATATCTCGCGTACGGATTGACCAATCCGCAAAGTTTCTGTTGCATCTGAAAGTAGAAACTCGCCCGATTACAAGGGTATGCGTACTTTTCCCCTAGGCCGTTCTAGTTATTCGTTTCGAGCATCAGAACTGCGAAAATTTTGAGTTTCTCAAGCGTTTCTTACCTACAAACTGCCACATCTCGCGAACGGATTGACCAATCCGCAAAATTTCTGTTGCATCTGAAAGTAGAAACTCGCCCGATTACAACTGTATGCGTACTTTTCCCCTAGGCCGTTCTAGTTATTCGTTTCGAGCATCAGAACTGCGAAAATTTTGAGTTTCTCAAGCGTTTCTTACCTCCAAACAGCCATATCTCACGAACGGATTGACCAATCCGCAAAATTTCTGTTGCATCTGAAAGTAGAAACTCGCCCGATTACAACGATATGCGTACTTTTCCCCTAGGCCGTTCTAGTTATTCGTTTCGAGCATCAGAACTGCGAAAATTTTGAGTTTCTCAAGCGTTTCTTACCTACAAACTGCCACATCTCGCTAACGGATTGACCAATCCGCAAAATTTCTGATTCATCTGAAAGTAGAAACTCGCTCGATTACAACGGTATGCGTACTTTTCCCCTAGACCGTTCTAGTTATGCTTGTCGAGCATCAGAACTGCGAAAATTTTGAGTTTCTCAAGCGTTTCTTACCTCCAAACTGCCATATCTCGCGAACGGATTGACCAATCCGCAAAATTTCGGTTGCATCTGAAAGTAGAAACTCGCCCGATTACAACGGTATGCGTACTTTTCCGCTAGGCCGTTGTAGTTATTCGTTTCGAGCATGAGAACTGCGAAAATTTCGAGTTTCTCAAGCGTTTCTTACCTCCAAACTGCCATATCTCGCGAACGGATTGACCAATCCGCAAAATTTCTGTTGCATCTGAAAGTAGAAACTCGCCCGATTACAACGGTATGCGTACTTTTCCCCTAGGCCGTTCTAGTTGTGCTTGTCGAGCAGCAGAACTGCGAAAATTTTGAGTTCCTCAAGCGTTTCTTACCTCCAAACTGCCATATCTCGCGAACGGATTGACCAATCCGCAAAATTTCTGTTGCATCTGAAAGTAGAAACTCGCCCGATTACAACGGTATGCGTACTTTTCCCCTAGGCCGTTCTAGTTGTGCTTGTCGAGCATCAGAACTGCGAAAATTTTGAGTTCCTCTAGCGTTTCTTACTTCCAAACTGCCATATCTCGCGTACGGATTGACCAATCCGCAAAATTTCTGTTGCATCTGAAAGTAGAAACTCGCCCCATTACAACTGTATGCGTACTTTTCCCCTAGGCCGTTCTAGTTATTCGTTTCGAGCATCAGAACTGCGAAAATTTTGAGTTTCTCAAGCGTTTCTTACTTCCAAACTGCCATATCTCGCGAACGGATTGACCAATCCGCAAAATTTCTGTTGCATCTGAAGGTAGAAACTCGCCCGAATACAACGGTATGCGTACTTTTCCCCTAGGCCGTTCTAGTTATTCGTTTCGAGCATCAGAACTGCGAAAATTTTGAGTTTCTCAAGCGTTTCTTACTTCCAAACTGCCATATCTCGCGTACGGATTGACCAATCCGCAAAGTTTCTGTTGCATCTGAAAGTAGAAACTCGCCCGATTACAAGGGTATGCGTACTTTTCCCCTAGGCCGTTCTAGTTATTCGTTTCGAGCATCAGAACTGCGAAAATTTTGAGTTTCTCAAGCGTTTCTTACCTACAAACTGCCACATCTCGCGAACGGATTGACCAATCCGCAAAATTTCTGTTGCATCTGAAAGTAGAAACTCGCCCGATTACAACTGTATGCGTACTTTTCCCCTAGGCCGTTCTAGTTATTCGTTTCGAGCATCAGAACTGCGAAAATTTTGAGTTTCTCAAGCGTTTCTTACCTCCAAACAGCCATATCTCACGAACGGATTGACCAATCCGCAAAATTTCTGTTGCATCTGAAAGTAGAATCTCGCCCGATTACAACGATATGCGTACTTTTCCCCTAGGCCGTTCTAGTTATTCGTTTCGAGCATCAGAACTGCGAAAATTTTGAGTTTGTCAAGCGTTTCTTACTTCCAAACTGCCATATCTCGCGTACGGATTGACCAATCCGCAAAGTTTCTGTTGCATCTGAAAGTAGAAACTCGCCCGATTACAAGGGTATGCGTACTTTTCCCCTAGGCCGTTCTAGTTATTCGTTTCGAGCATCAGAACTGCGAAAATTTTGAGTTTCTCAAGCGTTTCTTACCTACAAACTGCCACATCTCGCGAACGGATTGACCAATCCGCAAAATTTCTGTTGCATCTGAAAGTAGAAACTCGCCCGATTACAACTGTATGCGTACTTTTCCCCTAGGCCGTTCTAGTTATTCGTTTCGAGCATCAGAACTGCGAAAATTTTGAGTTTCTCAAGCGTTTCTTACCTCCAAACAGCCATATCTCACGAACGGATTGACCAATCCGCAAAATTTCTGTTGCATCTGAAAGTAGAAACTCGCCCGATTACAACGATATGCGTACTTTTCCCCTAGGCCGTTCTAGTTATTCGTTTCGAGCATCAGAACTGCGAAAATTTTGAGTTTCTCAAGCGTTTCTTACCTACAAACTGCCACATCTCGCTAACGGATTGACCAATCCGCAAAATTTCTGATGCATCTGAAAGTAGAAACTCGCCCGATTACAACGGTATGCGTACTTTTCCCCTAGGCCGCCCTAGTTATTCGTTTCGAGCATCAGAACTGCGAAAATTTTGAGTTTCTCAAGCGTTTCTTACTTCCAAACTGCCATATCTCGCGAACGGATTGACCAATCCGCAAAATTTCTGTTGCATCTGAAGGTAGAAACTCGCCCGATTACAACGGTATGCGTACTTTTCCCCTAGACCGTTCTAGTTATGCTTGTCGAGCATCAGAACTGCGAAAATTTTGAGTTTCTCAAGCGTTTCTTACCTCCAAACTGCCATATCTCGCGAACGGTTTGACCAATCCGCAAAATTTCGGTTGCATCTGAAAGTAGAAACTCGCCCGATTACAACGGTATGCGTACTTTTCCGCTAGGCCGTTGTAGTTATTCGTTTCGAGCATGAGAACTGCGAAAATTTCGAGTTTCTCAAGCGTTTCTTACCTCCAAACTGCCATATCTCGCGAACGGATTGACCAATCCGCAAAATTTCTGTTGCATCTGAAAGTAGAAACTCGCCCGATTACAACGGTATGCGTACTTTTCCCCTAGGCCGTTCTAGTTGTGCTTGTCGAGCAGCAGAACTGCGAAAATTTTGAGTTCCTCAAGCGTTTCTTACCTCCAAACTGCCATATCTCGCGAACGGATTGACCAATCCGCAAAATTTCTGTTGCATCTGAAAGTAGAAACTCGCCCGATTACAACGGTATGCGTACTTTTCCCCTAGGCCGTTCTAGTTGTGCTTGTCGAGCATCAGAACTGCGAAAATTTTGAGTTCCTCTAGCGTTTCTTACTTCCAAACTGCCATATCTCGCGTACGGATTGACCAATCCGCAAAATTTCTGTTGCATCTGAAAGTAGAAACTCGCCCCATTACAACTGTATGCGTACTTTTCCCCTAGGCCGTTCTAGTTATTCGTTTCGAGCATCAGAACTGCGAAAATTTTGAGTTTCTCAAGCGTTTCTTACTTCCAAACTGCCATATCTCGCGAACGGATTGACCAATCCGCAAAATTTCTGTTGCATCTGAAGGTAGAAACTCGCCCGAATACAACGGTATGCGTACTTTTCCCCTAGGCCGTTCTAGTTATTCGTTTCGAGCATCAGAACTGCGAAAATTTTGAGTTTCTCAAGCGTTTCTTACTTCCAAACTGCCATATCTCGCGTACGGATTGACCAATCCGCAAAGTTTCTGTTGCATCTGAAAGTAGAAACTCGCCCGATTACAAGGGTATGCGTACTTTTCCCCTAGGCCGTTCTAGTTATTCGTTTCGAGCATCAGAACTGCGAAAATTTTGAGTTTCTCAAGCGTTTCTTACCTACAAACTGCCACATCTCGCGAACGGATTGACCAATCCGCAAAATTTCTGTTGCATCTGAAAGTAGAAACTCGCCCGATTACAACTGTATGCGTACTTTTCCCCTAGGCCGTTCTAGTTATTCGTTTCGAGCATCAGAACTGCGAAAATTTTGAGTTTCTCAAGCGTTTCTTACCTCCAAACAGCCATATCTCACGAACGGATTGACCAATCTGCAAAATTTCTGTTGCATCTGAAAGTAGAATCTCGCCCGATTACAACGATATGCGTACTTTTCCCCTAGGCCGTTCTAGTTATTCGTTTCGAGCATCAGAACTGCGAAAATTTTGAGTTTCTCAAGCGCTTCTTACTTCCAAACTGCCATATCTCGCGTACGGATTGACCAATCCGCAAAATTTCTGTTGCATCTGAAGGTAGAAACTCGCCCGATTACAACGGTATGCGTACTTTTCCCCTAGGCCGTTCTAGTTATTCGTTTCGAGCATCAGAACTGCGAAAATTTTGAGTTTCTCAAGCGTTTCTTACATACAAACTGCCACATCTCGCTAACGGATTGACCAATCCGCAAAATTTCTGATGCATCTGAAAGTAGAAACTCGCCCGATTACAACGGTATGCGTACTTTTCCCCTAGGCCGCCCTAGTTATTCGTTTCGAGCATCAGAACTGCGAAAATTTTGAGTTTCTCAAGCGTTTCTTACTTCCAAACTGCCATATCTCGCGAACGGATTGACCAATCCGCAAAATTTCTGTTGCACCTGAAGGTAGAAACTCGCCCGATTACAACGGTATGCGTACTTTTCCCCTAGACCGTTCTAGTTATGCTTGTCGAGCATCAGAACTGCGAAAATTTTGAGTTTCTCAAGCGTTTCTTACCTCCAAACTGCCATATCTCGCGAACGGATTGACCAATCCGCAAAATTTCGGTTGCATCTGAAAGTAGAAACTCGCCCGATTACAACGGTATGCGTACTTTTCCGCTAGGCCGTTGTAGTTATTCGTTTCGAGCATGAGAACTGCGAAAATTTCGAGTTTCTCAAGCGTTTCTTACCTCCAAACTGCCATATCTCGCGAACGGATTGACCAATCCGCAAAATTTCTGTTGCATCTGAAAGTAGAAACTCGCCCGATTACAACGGTATGCGTACTTTTCCCCTAGGCCGTTCTAGTTGTGCTTGTCGAGCAGCAGAACTGCGAAAATTTTGAGTTCCTCAAGCGTTTCTTACCTCCAAACTGCCATATCTCGCGAACGGATTGACCAATCCGCAAAATTTCTGTTGCATCTGAAAGTAGAAACTCGCCCGATTACAACGGTATGCGTACTTTTCCCCTAGGCCGTTCTAGTTGTGCTTGTCGAGCATCAGAACTGCGAAAATTTTGAGTTCCTCAAGCGTTTCTTACTTCCAAACTGCCATATCTCGCGTACGGATTGACCAATCCGCAAAATTTCTGTTGCATCTGAAAGTAGAAACACGCCCGATTACAACTGTATGCGTACTTTTCCCCTTGGCCGTTCTAGTTATTCGTTTCGAGCAACAGAACTGCGAAAATTTTGAGTTTCTCAAGCGTTGCTTACCTCCAAACTGCCATATCTCGCGAACGGATTGACCAATCCGCAAAATTTCTGTTGCATCTGAAGGTAGAAACTCGCCCGAATACAACGGTATGCGTACTTTTCCCCTAGGCCGTTCTAGTTATTCGTTTCGAGCATCAGAACTGCGAAAATTTTGAGTTTCTCAAGCGTTTCTTACTTCCAAACTGCCATATCTCGCGTACGGATTGACCAATCCGCAAAGTTTCTGTTGCATCTGAAAGTAGAAACTCGCCCGATTACAAGGGTATGCGTACTTTTCCCCTAGGCCGTTCTAGTTATTCGTTTCGAGCATCAGAACTGCGAAAATTTTGAGTTTCTCAAGCGTTTCTTACCTACAAACTGCCACATCTCGCGAACGGATTGACCAATCCGCAAAATTTCTGTTGCATCTGAAAGTAGAAACTCGCCCGATTACAACTGTATGCGTACTTTTCCCCTAGGCCGTTCTAGTTATTCGTTTCGAGCATCAGAACTGCGAAAATTTTGAGTTTCTCAAGCGTTTCTTACCTCCAAACAGCCATATCTCACGAACGGATTGACCAATCTGCAAAATTTCTGTTGCATCTGAAAGTAGAATCTCGCCCGATTACAACGATATGCGTACTTTTCCCCTAGGCCGTTCTAGTTATTCGTTTCGAGCATCAGAACTGCGAAAATTTTGAGTTTCTCAAGCGCTTCTTACTTCCAAACTGCCATATCTCGCGTACGGATTGACCAATCCGCAAAATTTCTGTTGCATCTGAAGGTAGAAACTCGCCCGATTACAACGGTATGCGTACTTTTCCCCTAGGCCGTTCTAGTTATTCGTTTCGAGCATCAGAACTGCGAAAATTTTGAGTTTCTCAAGCGTTTCTTACATACAAACTGCCACATCTCGCTAACGGATTGACCAATCCGCAAAATTTCTGATGCATCTGAAAGTAGAAACTCGCCCGATTACAACGGTATGCGTACTTTTCCCCTAGGCCGCCCTAGTTATTCGTTTCGAGCATCAGAACTGCGAAAATTTTGAGTTTCTCAAGCGTTTCTTACTTCCAAACTGCCATATCTCGCGAACGGATTGACCAATCCGCAAAATTTCTGTTGCACCTGAAGGTAGAAACTCGCCCGATTACAACGGTATGCGTACTTTTCCCCTAGACCGTTCTAGTTATGCTTGTCGAGCATCAGAACTGCGAAAATTTTGAGTTTCTCAAGCGTTTCTTACCTCCAAACTGCCATATCTCGCGAACGGATTGACCAATCCGCAAAATTTCGGTTGCATCTGAAAGTAGAAACTCGCCCGATTACAACGGTATGCGTACTTTTCCGCTAGGCCGTTGTAGTTATTCGTTTCGAGCATGAGAACTGCGAAAATTTCGAGTTTCTCAAGCGTTTCTTACCTCCAAACTGCCATATCTCGCGAACGGATTGACCAATCCGCAAAATTTCTGTTGCATCTGAAAGTAGAAACTCGCCCGATTACAACGGTATGCGTACTTTTCCCCTAGGCCGTTCTAGTTGTGCTTGTCGAGCAGCAGAACTGCGAAAATTTTGAGTTCCTCAAGCGTTTCTTACCTCCAAACTGCCATATCTCGCGAACGGATTGACCAATCCGCAAAATTTCTGTTGCATCTGAAAGTAGAAACTCGCCCGATTACAACGGTATGCGTACTTTTCCCCTAGGCCGTTC
Source organism: Ptiloglossa arizonensis (assembly GCF_051014685.1). Taxonomy (NCBI): domain Eukaryota; kingdom Metazoa; phylum Arthropoda; class Insecta; order Hymenoptera; family Colletidae; genus Ptiloglossa; species Ptiloglossa arizonensis. The sequence continues at coordinate 825,111 of NW_027478604.1, read as the reverse complement.
TAGTTGTGCTTGTCGAGCATCAGAACTGCGAAAATTTTGAGTTCCTCAAGCGTTTCTTACTTCCAAACTGCCATATCTCGCGTACGGATTGACCAATCCGCAAAATTTTTGTTGCATCTGAAAGTAGAAACACGCCCGATTACAACTGTATGCGTACTTTTCCCCTTGGCCGTTCTAGTTATTCGTTTCGAGCAACAGAACTGCGAAAATTTTGAGTTTCTCAAGCGTTGCTTACCTCCAAACTGCCATATCTCGCGAACGGATTGACCAATCCGCAAAATTTCTGTTGCATCTGAAAGTAGAAGCTCGCCCGATTACAACGGTATACGTACTTTTCCCCTAGGCCGTCCTAGTTATTCGTTTCGAGCATAAGAACTGCGAAAATTTTGAGTTTCTCAAGCGTTTCTTACCTACAAACTGCCACATCTCGCTAACGGATTGACCAATCCGCAAAATTTCTGATGCATCTGAAAGTAGAAACTCGCCCGATTACAACGGTATGCGTACTTTTCTCCTAGGCCGCCCTAGTTATTCGTTTCGAGCATCAGAACTGCGAAAATTTTGAGTTTCTCAAGCGTTTCTTACTTCCAAACTGCCATATCTCGCGAACGGATTGAACAATCCGCAAAATTTCTGTTGCATCTGAAGGTAGAAACTCGCCCGATTACAACGGTATGCGTACTTTTCCCCTAGACCGTTCTAGTTATGCTTGTCGAGCATCAGAACTGCGAAAATTTTGAGTTTCTCAAGCGTTTCTTACCTCCAAACTGCCATATCTCGCGAACGGATTGACCAATCCGCAAAATTTCGGTTGCATCTGAAAGTAGAAACTCGCCCGATTACAACGGTATTCGTACTTTTCCGCTAGGCCGTTGTAGTTATTCGTTTCGAGCATGAGAACTGCGAAAATTTTGAGTTTCTCAAGCGTTTCTTACCTCCAAACTGCCATATCTCGCGAACGGATTGACCAATCCGCAAAATTTCTGTTGCATCTGAAAGTAGAAACTCGACCGATTACAACTGTATGCGTACTTTTCCCCTAGACCGTTCTAGTTATTCGTTTCGAGCATCAGAACTGCGAAAATTTTGAGTTTCTCAAGCGTTTCTTACCTCCATACTGCCATATCTCGCGAACGGATTGACCAATCAGCAAAATTTCTGTTGCATCTGAAAGTAGAAACTCGCCCGATTACAACGGTATGCGTACTTTTCCCCTAGGCCGTTCTAGTTGTGCTTGTCGAGCATCAGAACTGCGAAAATTTTGAGTTCCTCAAGCGTTTCTTACCTCCAAACTGCCATATCTCGCGAACGGATTGACCAATCCGCAAAATTTCTGTTGCATCTGAAAGTAGAAACTCGCCCGATTACAACGGTATGCGTACTTTTCCCCTAGGCCGTTCTAGTTGTGCTTGTCGAGCATCAGAACTGCGAAAATTTTGAGTTCCTCAAGCGTTTCTTACTTCCAAACTGCCATATCTCGCGTACGGATTGACCAATCCGCAAAATTTCTGTTGCATCTGAAAGTAGAAACACGCCCGATTACAACTGTATGCGTACTTTTCCCCTTGGCCGTTCTAGTTATTCGTTTCGAGCAACAGAACTGCGAAAATTTTGAGTTTCTCAAGCGTTGCTTACCTCCAAACTGCCATATCTCGCGAACGGATTGACCAATCCGCAAAATTTCTGTTGCATCTGAAAGTAGAAGCTCGCCCGATTACAACGGTATACGTACTTTTCCCCTAGGCCGTCCTAGTTATTCGTTTCGAGCATAAGAACTGCGAAAATTTTGAGTTTCTCAAGCGTTTCTTACCTACAAACTGCCACATCTCGCTAACGGATTGACCAATCCGCAAAATTTCTGATGCATCTGAAAGTAGAAACTCGCCCGATTACAACGGTATGCGTACTTTTCTCCTAGGCCGCCCTAGTTATTCGTTTCGAGCATCAGAACTGCGAAAATTTTGAGTTTCTCAAGCGTTTCTTACTTCCAAACTGCCATATCTCGCGAACGGATTGAACAATCCGCAAAATTTCTGTTGCATCTGAAGGTAGAAACTCGCCCGATTACAACGGTATGCGTACTTTTCCCCTAGACCGTTCTAGTTATGCTTGTCGAGCATCAGAACTGCGAAAATTTTGAGTTTCTCAAGCGTTTCTTACCTCCAAACTGCCATATCTCGCGAACGGATTGACCAATCCGCAAAATTTCGGTTGCATCTGAAAGTAGAAACTCGCCCGATTACAACGGTATTCGTACTTTTCCGCTAGGCCGTTGTAGTTATTCGTTTCGAGCATGAGAACTGCGAAAATTTTGAGTTTCTCAAGCGTTTCTTACCTCCAAACTGCCATATCTCGCGAACGGATTGACCAATCCGCAAAATTTCTGTTGCATCTGAAAGTAGAAACTCGACCGATTACAACTGTATGCGTACTTTTCCCCTAGACCGTTCTAGTTATTCGTTTCGAGCATCAGAACTGCGAAAATTTTGAGTTTCTCAAGCGTTTCTTACCTCCATACTGCCATATCTCGCGAACGGATTGACCAATCAGCAAAATTTCTGTTGCATCTGAAAGTAGAAACTCGCCCGATTACAACGGTATGCGTACTTTTCCCCTAGGCCGTTCTAGTTGTGCTTGTCGAGCATCAGAACTGCGAAAATTTTGAGTTCCTCAAGCGTTTCTTACCTCCAAACTGCCATATCTCGCGAACGGATTGACCAATCCGCAAAATTTCTGTTGCATCTGAAAGTAGAAACTCGCCCGATTACAACGGTATGCGTACTTTTCCCCTAGGCCGTTCTAGTTGTGCTTGTCGAGCATCAGAACTGCGAAAATTTTGAGTTCCTCAAGCGTTTCTTACTTCCAAACTGCCATATCTCGCGAACGGATTGACCAATCCGCAAAATTTCTGTTGCATCTGAAAGTAGAAACTCGCCCGATTACAACGATATGCGTTCTTTTCCCCAAGGCCGTTCTGGTTATTCGTTTCGAGCATCAGAACTGCGAAAATTTTGAGTTTCTCAAGCGTTTCTTACCTACAAACTGCCATATCACGCGAACGGACTTGACCAATGCGCAAAATTTCTGTTGCACATGAAAGTAGAAACTCGCCCGATTACAACGGTATGCGTACTTTTCCCCTAGACCGTTCTAGTTATGCTTGTCGAGCATCAGAACTGCGAAAATTTTGAGTTTCTCAAGCGTTTCTTACCTCCAAACTGCCATATCTCGCGAACGGATTGACCAATCCGCAAAATTTCTGTTGCATCTGAAAGTAGAAACTCGCCCGATTACAACGGTATGCGTTCTTTTCCCCTAGGCCGTTCTAGTTATGCTTGTCGAGCATCAGAACTGCGAAAATTTTGAGTTTCTCATGCGTTTCTTACCTCCAAACTGCCATATATCGCGAACGGATTGACCAATCCGCAAAATTTCTGTTGCATCTGAAAGTAGAAACTCGCCCGATTACAAATGTATGCGTACTTTTCCCCTAGGCCGTTCTAGTTATTCGTTTCGAGCATCAGAACTGTGAAAATTTTGAGTTTCTCAAGCGTTTCTTACCTCCAAACTGCCATATCTCGCGAACGGATTGACCAATCCGCAAAATTTCTTTTGCATCTGAAAGTAGAAACTCGCCCGATTACAACGGTATGCGTACTTTTCCCCGAGGCCGTTCTAGTTATGCTTGTCGAGCATCAGAACTGCGAAAATTTTGAGTTTCTCAAGCGTTTCTTACCTCCAAACTGCCATATCTCGCGAACGGATTGACCAATCCGCAAAATTCCTGTTGCATCTGAAAGTAGAAACTCGCCCGATTGCAACGGTATGCGTACTTTTCCCCTAGGCCGTTCTAGTTATGCTTGTCGAGCATCAGAACTGCGAAAATTTTGAGTTTCTCAAGCGTTTCTTACATCCAAACTGCCATATCTCGCGAACGGATTGACCAATCCGCAAAATTTCTGTTGCATCTGAAAGTAGAAACTCGCCCCATTACAACTGTATGCGTACTTTTCTCCTAGGCCGTTCTAGTTATTCGTTTCGAGCATCAGAACTGCGAAAATTTTGAGTTTCTCCAGCGTTTCTTACTTCCAAACTGCCATATCTCGCGAACGGATTGACCAATCCGCAAAATTTCTGTTGCATCTGAAGGTAGAAACTCGCCCGAATACAACGGTATGCGTACTTTTCCCCTAGGCCGTTCTAGTTATTCGTTTCGAGCACCAGAACTGCGAAAATTTTGAGTTTCTCAAGCGTTTCTTACCTCCAAACTGCCATATCTCGCGAACGGATTGACCAATCCGCAAAATTACTGTTGCATCTGAAAGTAGAAACTCGTCCGATTAGAACGGTATGCGTACTTTTCCCGTAGGCCGTTCTAGTTATTCGTTTCGAGCATCAGAACTGCGAAAATTTTGAGTTTCTCAAGCGTTTCTTACTTCCAAACTGCCATATCTCGCGAACGGATTGACAAATCCGCAAAATTTCTGTTGCATCTGAAGGTAGAAACTCGCCCGAATACAACGGTATGCGTACTTTTCCCCTAGGCCGTTCTAGTTATTCGTTTCGAGCACCAGAACTGCGAAAATTTTGAGTTTCTCAAGCGTTTCTTACCTCCAAACTGCCATATCTCGCGAACGGATTGACCAATCCGCAAAATTACTGTTGCATCTGAAAGTAGAAACTCGTCCGATTACAACGGTATGCGTACTTTTCCCCTAGGCCGTTCTAGTTATTCGTTTCGAGCATCAGAACTGCGAAAATTTTGAGTTTCTCAAGCGTTTCTTACTTCCAAACTGCCATATCTCGCGAACGGATTGACAAATCCGCAAAATTTCTGTTGCATCTGAAGGTAGAAACTCGCCCGAATACAACGGTATGCGTACTTTTCCCCTAGGCCGTTCTAGTTATTCGTTTCGAGCATCAGAACTGCGAAAATTTTGAGTTTCTCAAGCGTTGCTTACCTCCAAACTGCCATATCTCGCGAACGGATTGACCAATCCGCAAAATTTCTGTTGCATCTGAAAGTAGAAACTCGCCCGATTACAATGGTGTGCGTACTTTTCCTCTAGGCCGTTCTAGTTATTCGTTTCGAGCATCAGAACTGCGAAAATTTTGAGTTTCTCAAGCGTTTCTCACATACAAACTGCCACATCTCGCGAACGGATTGTCCAATCCGCAAAATTTCTGATGCATCTGAAAGTAGAAACTCGCCCGATTACAACGGTATGCGTACTTTTCCCCTAGGCCGCCCTAGTTATTCGTTTCGAGCATCAGAACTGCGAAAATTTTGAGTTTCTCAAGCGTTTCTTACCTACAAACTGCCATATCTCGCGAACGGACTTGACCAATGCGCAAAATTTCTGTTGCATCTGAAAGTAGAAACTCGCCCGATTACAACGGTATTTGTACTTTTCCCCTAGACCGTTCTAGTTATGCTTGTCGAGCATCAGAACTGCGAAAATTTTGAGTTTCTCAAGCGTTTCTTACTTCCAAACTGCCATATCTCGCGAACGGATTGACCAATCCGCAAAATTTCTGTTGCATCTGAAAGTAGAAACTCGCCCGATTACAACGGTATGCGTACTTTTCCCCTAGACCGTTCTAGTTATGCTTGTCGAGCATCAGAACTGCGAAAATTTTGAGTTTCTCAAGCGTTTCTTACTTCCAAACTGCCATATCTCGCGAACGGATTGACCAATCCGCAAAATTTCTGTTGCATCTGAAGGTCGAAACTCGCCCGATTACAACGGTATGCGTACTTTTCCCCTAGGCCGTTTTAGTTATTCGTTTCGAGCATCAGAACTGCGAAAATTTTGAGTTTCTCAAGCGTTTCTTACCTCCAAACTGCCATATCTCGCGAACGGATTGACCAATACGCAAAATTTCTGTTGCATCTGAAAGTAGAAACTCGCCCGATTACAACGGTATGCGTACTTTTCCTCTAGGCCGTTCTAGTTATTCGTTTCGAGCATCAGAACTGCGAAAATTTTGAGTTTCTCAAGCGTTTCTCACATACAAACTGCCACATCTCGCGAACGGATTGTCCAATCCGCAAAATTTCTGATGCATCTGAAAGTAGAAACTCGCCCGATTACAACGGTATGCGTACTTTTCCCCTAGGCCGCCCTAGTTATTCGTTTCGAGCATCAGAACTGCGAAAATTTTGAGTTTCTCAAGCGTTTCTTACCTACAAACTGCCATATCTCGCGAACGGACTTGACCAATGCGCAAAATTTCTGTTGCATCTGAAAGTAGAAACTCGCCCGATTACAACGGTATGCGTACTTTTCCCCTAGACCGTTCTAGTTATGCTTGTCGAGCATCAGAACTGCGAAAATTTTGAGTTTCTCAAGCGTTTCTTACTTCCAAACTGCCATATCTCGCGAACGGATTGACCAATCCGCAAAATTTCTGTTGCATCTGAAAGTAGAAACTCGCCCGATTACAACGGTATGGGTACTTTTCCCCTAGGCCGTTCTGGTTATTCGTTTCGAGCACCAGAACTGCGAAAATTTTGAGTTTCTCAAGCGTTTCTTACCTACAAACTGCCATATCTCGCGAACGGACTTGACCAATGCGCAAAATTTCTGTTGCATCTGAAAGTAGAAACTCGCCCGATTACAACGGTATGCGTACTTTTCCCCTAGACCGTTCTAGTTATGCTTGTCGAGCATCAGAACTGCGAAAATTATGAGTTTCTCAAGCGTTTCTTACCTCCAAACTGCCATATCTCGCGAACGGATTGACCAATCCGCAAAATTTCTGTTGCATCTGAAAGTAGAAACTCGCCCGATTACAACGATATGCGTTCTTTTCCCCAAGGCCGTTCTGGTTATTCGTTTCGAGCATCAGAACTGCGAAAATTTTGAGTTTCTCAAGCGTTTCTTACCTACAAACTGCCATATCACGCGAACGGACTTGACCAATGCGCAAAATTTCTGTTGCATCTGAAATTAGAAACTCGCCCGATTACAACGGTATGCGTACTTTTCCTCTAGAGCGTTCTAGTTATGCTTGTCGAGCATCAGAACTGCGAAAATTTTGAGTTTCTCAAGCGTTTCTTACCTCCAAACTGCCATATCTCGCGAACGGATTGACCAATCCGCAAAATTTCTGTTGCATCTGAAAGTAGAAACTCGCCCGATTACAACGGTATGCGTTCTTTTCCCCTAGGCCGTTCAATTTATGCTTGTCGAGCATCAGAACTGCGAAAATTTTGAGTTTCTCATGCGTTTCTTACCTCCAAACTGCCATATCTCGCGAACGGATTGACCAATCCGCAAAATTCCTGTTGCATCTGAAAGTAGAAACTCGCCCGATTGCAACGGTATGCGTACTTTTCCCCTAGGCCGCTCTAGTTATGCTTGTCGAGCATCAGAACTGCGAAAATTTTGAGTTTCTCAAGCGTTTCTTACCTCCAAACTGCCATATCTCGCGAACGGATTGACCAATCCGCAAAATTTCTGTTGCATCTGAAAGTAGAAACTCGCCCCATTACAACTGTATGCGTACTTTTCTCCTAGGCCGTTCTAGTTATTCGTTTCGAGCATCAGAACTGCGAAAATTTTGAGTTTCTCAAGCGTTTCTTACTTCCAAACTGCCATATCTCGCGAACGGATTGACCAATCCGCAAAATTTCTGTTGCATCTGAAGGTAGAAACTCGCCCGAATACAACGGTATGCGTACTTTTCCCCTAGGCCGTTCTAGTTATTCGTTTCGAGCACCAGAACTGCGAAAATTTTGAGTTTCTCAAGCGTTTCTTACCTCCAAACTGCCATATCTCGCGAACGGATTGACCAATCCGCAAAATTACTGTTGCATCTGAAAGTAGAAACTCGTCCGATTACAACGGTATGCGTACTTTTCCCCTAGGCCGTTCTAGTTATTCGTTTCGAGCATCAGAACTGCGAAAATTTTGAGTTTCTCAAGCGTTTCTTACTTCCAAACTGCCATATCTCGCGAACGGATTGACCAATCCGCAAAATTTCTGTTGCATCTGAAGGTAGAAACTCGCCCGAATACAAAGGTATGCGTACTTTTCCCCTAGGCCGTTCTAGTTATTCGTTTCGAGCATCAGAACTGCGAAAATTTTGAGTTTCTCAAGCGTTTCTTACTTCCAAACTGCCATATCTCGCGTACGGATTGACCAATCCGCAAAGTTTCTGTTGCATCTGAAAGTAGAAACTCGCCCGATTACAAGGGTATGCGTACTTTTCCCCTAAGCCGTTCTAGTTATTCGTTTCGAGCATCAGAACTGCGAAAATTTTGAGTTTCTCAAGCGTTTCTTACGTACAAACTGCCACATCTCGCGAACGGATTGACCAATCCGCAAAATTTCTGTTGCATCTCAAAGTAGAAACTCGCCCGATTACAACTGTATGCGTACTTTTCCCCTAGGCCGTTCTAGTTATTCGTTTCGAGCATCAGAACTGCGAAAATTTTGAGTTTCTCAAGCGTTTCTTACCTCAAAACAGCCATATCTCGCGAACGGATTGACCAATCCGCAAAATTTCTGTTGCATCTGAAAGTAGAAACTCGCCCGATTACAACGATATGCGTACTTTTCCCCTAGGCCGTTCTAGTTATTCGTTTCGAGCATCAGAACTGCGAAAATTTTGAGTTTCTCAAGTGTTTCTTACCTCCAAACTGCCATATCTCGCGAACGGATTGACCAATCCGCAAAATTACTGTTGCATCTGAAAGTAGAAACTCGTCCGATTACAACGGTATGCGTACTTTTCCCCTAGGCCGTTCTAGTTATTCGTTTCGAGCATCAGAACTGCGAAAATTTTGAGTTTCTCAAGCGTTTCTTACTTCCAAACTGCCATATCTCGCGAACGGATTGACCAATCCGCAAAATTTCTGTTGCATCTGAAGGTAGAAACTCGCCCGAATACAACGGTATGCGTACTTTTCCCCTAGGCCGTTCTAGTTATTCGTTTCGAGCATCAGAACTGCGAAAATTTTGAGTTTCTCAAGCGTTTCTTACTTCCAAACTGCCATATCTCGCGTACGGATTGTCCAATCCGCAAAGTTTCTGTTGCATCTGAAAGTAGAAACTCGCCCGATTACAAGGGTATGCGTACTTTTCCCCTAGGCCGTTCTAGTTATTCGTTTCGAGCATCAGAACTGCGAAAATTTTGAGTTTCTCAAGCGTTTCTTACTTCCAAACTGCCATATCTCGCGAACGGATTGACCAATCCGCAAAATTTCTGTTGCATCTGAAGGTAGAAACTCGCCCGATTACAACGGTATGCGTACTTTTCCCCTAGACCGTTCTAGTTATGCTTGTCGAGCATCAGAACTGCGAAAATTTTGAGTTTCTCAAGCGTTTCTTACCTCCAAACTGCCATATCTCGCGAACGGATTGACCAATCCGCAAAATTTCGGTTGCATCTGAAAGTAGAAACTCGCCCGATTACAACGGTATGCGTACTTTTCCGCTAGGCCGTTGTAGTTATTCGTTTCGAGCATGAGAACTGCGAAAATTTTGAGTTTCTCAAGCGTTTCTTACCTCCAAACTGCCATATCTCGCGAACGGATTGACCAATCCGCAAAATTTCTGTTGCATCTGAAAGTAGAAACTCGCCCGATTGAAACGGCATGCGTACTTTTCCCCTAGGCCCGTTCTAGTTATGCTTGTCGAGCATCAGAACTGCGAAAATTTTGAGTTTCTCAAGCGTTTCTTACCTCCAAACTGCCATATCTCGCGAACGGATTGACCAATCCGCAAAATTTCTGCTGCATCTGAAAGTAGAAACTCGCCCGATTACAACTGTATGCGTACTTTTCCCCCAGTCCGTTCTAGTTATTCGTTTCGAGCATCAGAACTGCGTAAATTTGGAGTTCCTCAAGCGTATCTTACCTCCAAACTGCCATATCTCGCGAACGGATTGACCAATCCGCAAAATTTCTGTTGCATCTGAAAGTAGAAACTCGCCCGATTACAACGGTATGCGTACTTTTCCCCTAGGCCGTTCTAGTTATGCTTGTCGAGCATCAGAACTGCGAAAATTTTGAGTTTCTCAAGCGTTTCTTACCTCCAAACTGCCATATCTCGCGAACGGATTGACCAATCCGCAAAATTTCTGCTGCATCTGAAAGTAGAAACTCGCCCGATTACAACACTATGCGTACTTTTCCCCTAGGCCGTTCTAGTTGTTCGTTTCGAGCATCAGAACTGCGAAAATTTTGAGTTTCTCAAGCGTTTCTTACCTCCAAACTGCCATATCTCGCGAACGGATTGACCAATCCGCAAAATTTCTGTTGCATCTGAAAGTAGAATCTCGCCCGATTACAACGGTATGCATACTTTTCCCCTAGGCCGTTAGTTATTCGTTTCGAGCATTAGAACTGCGAAAATTTTGAGTTTCTCAAGCGTTGCTTACCTCCAAACTGCCATATCTCGCGAACGGATTGACCAATCCGCAAAATTTCTCTTGCATCTGAAAGTAGAAACTCGCCCGATTACAACTGTATGCGTACTTTTCCCCTAGACCGTTCTCGTTATTCGTTTCGAGCATCAGAACTGCGAAAATTTTGAGTTTCTCAAGCGTTTCTTACCTCCAAACTGCCATATCTCGCGAACGGATTGACCAATCCGCAAAATATCTGTTGCATCTGAAAGTAGAAACTCGCCCGATTACAACACCATGCGTACTTTTCCCCTAGGCCGTTCTAGTTGTTCGTTTCGAGCATCAGAACTGCGAAAATTTTTAGTTTCTCAAGCGTTTCTTACCTCCAAACTGCCATATCTCGCGAACGGATTGACCAATCCGCAAAATTTCTGTTGCATCTGAAAGTAGAATCTCGCCCGATTACAACGGTATGCATACTTTTCCCCTAGGCCGTTAGTTATTCGTTTCGAGCATCAGAACTGCGAAAATTTTGAGTTTCTCAAGCGTTGCTTACCTCCAAACTGCCATATCTCGCGAACGGATTGACCAATCCGCAAAATTTCTCTTGCATCTGAAAGTAGAAACTCGCCCGAATACAACGGTATGCGTACTTTTCCCCTAGGCCGTTCTAGTTATTCGTTTCGAGCATCAGAACTGCGTAAATTTGGAGTTCCTCAAGCGTATCTTACCTCCAAACTGCCATATCTCGCGAACGGATTGACCAATCCGCAAAATTTCTGTTGCATCTGAAGGTAGAAACTCGCCCGATTACAACTGTATGCGTACTTTGCCACTAGGCCGCCCTAGTAATTCGTTTCGAGCATCAGAACTGCGAAAATTTTGAGTTTCTCAAGCGTTTCTTACTTCCAAACTGCCATACCTCGCGAACGGATTCACCAATCCGCAAAATTTCTGTTGCATCTGAAAGTGGAAACTGGCCCGATTACAACTGTATGCGTACTTTTCCCCTAGGCCGTTCTAGTTATGCTTGACGAGCATCAGAACTGCGAAAATTTTGAGTTTCTCAAGCGTTTCTTACCTCCAAACTGCCATATCTCGCGAACGGTTTGACCAATCCGCAAAATTTCTGTTGCATCTGAAAGTAGAAACTCGCCCGATTACAACGGTATGCGTACTTTTCCCCTAGGCCGTTCTGGTTATTCGTTTCGAGCATCAGAACTGCGAAAATTTTGAGTTTCTCAAGCGTTTCTTACTTCCAGACTGCCATATCTCGCGAACGGATTGACCAATCCGCAAAATTTCTGTTGCATCTGAAGGTAGAAACTCGCCCGATTACAACGGTATGCGTACTTTTCCCCTAGGCCGTTCTAGTTATTCCTTTCGTGCATCAGAACTGCGAAAATTTTGAGTTTCTCAAGCGTTTCTTACCTACAAACTGCCACATCTCGCGAACGGATGGACCAATCCGCAAAATTTCTGATGCATCTGAAAGCAGAAACTCGCCCGATTACAACACTATGCGTACTTTTCCCCTAGGCCGTTCTAGTTGTTCGTTTCGAGCATCAGAACTGCGAAAATTTTGAGTTTCTCAAGCGTTTCTAACCTCCAAACTGCCATATCTCGCGAACGGATTGACCAATCTGCAAAATTTCTGTTGCATCTGAAAGTAGAAACTCGCCCGATTACAACTGTATGAGTACTTTTCCCCTAGTCCGTTATAGTTATTCGTTTCGAGCATCAGAACTGCGAAAATTTTTAGTTTCTCAAGCGTTTCTTACCTCCAAACTGCCATATCTCGCGAACGAATTGACCAATCCGCAAAATTTCTGTTGCATCTGAAAGTAGAAACTCGCCCGATTACAACGGTATGCGTACTTTTCCCGTAGGCCGTTCTAGTTGTTCGTTTCGAGCATCAGAACTGCGAAAATTTTGAGTTTCTCAAACGTTTCTTACCTCCAAACTGCCATATCTCGCGAACGGATTGACCAATCCGCAAAATTTCTGCTGCATCTGAAAGTAGAAACTCGCCCGATTACAACTGTATGCGTACTTTTCCCCTAGTCCGTTCTAGTTATTCGTTTCGAGCATCAGAACTGCGAAAATTTTGAGTTTCTCAAGCGTTGCTTACCTCCAAACTGCCATATCTCGCGAACGGATTGACCAATCCGCAAAATTTCTGTTGCATCTGAAAGTAGAAACTCGCCCGATTACAACTGTATGCGTACTTTTCCCCTAGGCCGTTCTAGTTATGCTTGTCGAGCATCAGAACTGCGAAAATTTTGAGTTTCTCAAGCGTTTCTTACCTCCAAACTGCCATATATCGCGAACGGATTGACCAATCCGCAAAATTTCTGTTGCATCTTAAAGTAGAAACTCGCCCGATTACAACTGTATGCGTACTTTTCCCCCAGTCCGTTCTAGTTATTCGTTTCGAGCATCAGAACTGCGTAAATTTGGAGTTCCTCAAGCGTTTCTTACCTCCAAACTGCCATATCTCGCGAACGGATTGACCAATCCGCAAAATTTCTGTTGCATCTGAAGGTAGAAACTCGCCCGATTACAACTGTATGCGTACTTTTCCCCTAGACCGTTCTAGTTATTCGTTTCGAGCATCAGAACTGCGAAAATTTTGAGTTTCTCAAGCGTTTCTTACCTCCAAACTGCCATATCTCGCGAACGGATTGACCAATCCGCAAAATTTCTGTTGCATCTGAAAGTAGAAACTCGCCCGATTGCAACGGTATGCGTACTTTTCCCCTAGGCCGTTCTGGTTATTCGTTTCGAACATCAGAACTGTGAAAATTTTGAGTTTCTCAAGCGTTTCTTACCTCCAAACTGCCATATCTCGCGAACGGATTGACCAATCCGCAAAATTTCTGTTGCATCTGAAAGTAGAAACTCGCCCGATTACAACACTATGCGTACTTTTCCCCTAGGCCGTTCTAGTTGTTCGTTTCGAGCATCAGAACTGCGAAAATTTTTAGTTTCTCAAGCGTTTCTTACCTCCAAACTGCCATATCTCGCGAACGAATTGACCAATCCGCAAAATTTCTGTTGCATCTGAAAGTAGAAACTCGCCCGATTACAACTGTATGCGTACTTTTCCCCTAGGCCGTTCTAGTTGTGCTTGTCGAGCATCAGAACTGCGAAAATTTTGAGTTCATCAAGCGTTTCTTACCTCCAAACTGCCATATCTCGCGAACGGATTGACCAATCCGCAAAATTTCTGTTGCATCTTAAAGTAGAAACTCGCCCGATTACAACTGTATGCGTACTTTTCCCCTAGGCCGTTCTAGTTATTCGTTTCGAGCAACAGAACTGCGAAAATTTTGAGTTTCTCAAGCGTTGCTTACCTCCAAACTGCCATATCTCGCGAACGGATTGACCAATCCGCAAAATTTCTGTTGCATCTGAAAGTAGAAACTCGCCCGATTACAACGGTATACGTACTTTTCCCCTAGGCCGTTCTAGTTATTCGCTTCGAGCATCAGAACTGCGAAAATTTTGAGTTTCTCAAGCGTTTCTTACCTCCAAACTGCCATATCTCGCGAACGAATTGACCAATCCGCAAAATTGCTGTTGCATCTGAAAGTAGAAACTCGCCCGATTACAACGGTATGCGTACTTTTCCCCTAGGCCGTTCTAGTTGTGCTTGTCGAGCATCAGAACTGCGAAAATTTTGAGTTCATCAAGCGTTTCTTACCTCCAAACTGTCATATCTCGCGAACGGATTGACCAATCCGCAAAATTTCTGTTGCATCTGAAAGTAGAAACTCGCCAGATTACAACTGTATGCGTACTCTTCCCCTAGGCCGTTCTAGTTATTCGTTTCGAGCAACAGAACTGCGAAAATTTTGAGTTTCTCAAGCGTTGCTTACTTCCAAACTGCCATATCTCGCGAACGGATTGACCAATCCGCAAAATTTCTGTTGCATCTGAAAGTAGAAACTCGCCCGATTACAACACTATGCGTACTTTTCCCCTAGGCCGTTCTAGTTGTTCGTTTCGAGCATCAGAACTGCGAAAATTTTTAGTTTCTCAAGCGTTTCTTACCTCCAAACTGCCATATCTCGCGAACGAATTGACCAATCCGCAAAATTTCTGTTGCATCTGAAAGTAGAAACTCGCCCGATTACAACGGTATGCGTACTTTTCCCCTAGGCCGTTCTAGTTGTGCTTGTCGAGCATCAGAACTGCGAAAATTTTGAGTTCATCAAGCGTTTCTTACCTCCAAACTGCCATATCTCGCGAACGGATTGACCAATCCGCAAAATTTCTGTTGCATCTGAAAGTAGAAACTCGCCCGATTACAACTGTATGCGTACTTTTCCCCTAGGCCGTTCTAGTTATTCGTTTCGAGCAACAGAACTGCGAAAATTTTGAGTTTCTCAAGCGTTGCTTACCTCCAAACTGCCATATCTCGCGAACGGATTGACCAATCCGCAAAATTTCTGTTGCATCTGAAAGTAGAAACTCGCCCGATTACAACGGTATACGTACTTTTCCCCTAGGCCGTTCTAGTTATTCGCTTCGAGCATCAGAACTGCGAAAATTTTGAGTTTCTCAAGCGTTTCTTACCTCCAAACTGCCATATCTCGCGAACGAATTGACCAAACCGCAAAATTGCTGTTGCATCTGAAAGTAGAAACTCGCCCGATTACAACGGTATGCGTACTTTTCCCCTAGGCCGTTCTAGTTGTGCTTGTCGAGCATCAGAACTGCGAAAATTTTGAGTTCATCAAGCGTTTCTTACCTCCAAACTGCCATATCTCGCGAACGGATTGACCAATCCGCAAAATTTCTGTTGCATCTGAAAGTAGAAACTCGCCCGTTTACAACTGTATGCGTACTCTTCCCCTAGGCCGTTCTAGTTATTCGTTTCGAGCAACAGAACTGCGAAAATTTTGAGTTTCTCAAGCGTTGCTTACTTCCAAACTGCCATATCTCGCGAACGGATTGACCAATCCGCAAAATTTCTGTTGCATCGGAAAGTAGAAACTCGCCCGATTACAACGGTATACGTACTTTTCCCCTAGGCCGTTCTAGTTATTCGCTTCGAGCATCAGAACTGCGAAAATTTTGAGTTTCTCCAGCGTTTCTTACCTACAAACTGCCACATCTCGCGAACGGATTGACCAATCCGCAAAATTTCTGTTGCATCTGAAGGTAGAAACTCGCCCGATTACAACGGTATGCGTACTTTTCCCCTAGGCCGTTCTAGTTGTTCGTTTCGAGCATCAGAACTGCGAAAATTTTTAGTTTCTCAAGCGTTTCTTACCTCCAAACTGCCATATCTCGCGAACGAATTGACCAATCCGCAAAATTTCTGTTGCATCTGAAAGTAGAAACTCGCCCGATTACAACGGTATGCGTACTTTTCCCCTAGGCCGTTCTAGTTGTGCTTGTCGAGCATCAGAACTGCGAAAATTTTGAGTTCATCAAGCGTTTCTTACCTCCAAACTGCCATATCTCGCGAACGGATTGACCAATCCGCAAAATTTCTGTTGCATCTGAAAGTAGAAACTCGCCCGATTACAACTGTATGCGTACTTTTCCCCTAGGCCGTTCTAGTTATTCGTTTCGAGCAACAGAACTGCGAAAATTTTGAGTTTCTCAAGCGTTGCTTACCTCCAAACTGCCATATCTCGCGAACGGATTGACCAATCCGCAAAATTTCTGTTGCATCTGAAAGTAGAAACTCGCCCGATTACAACGGTATACGTACTTTTCCCCTAGGCCGTTCTAGTTGTGCTTGTCGAGCATCAGAACTGCGAAAATTTTGAGTTCATCAAGCGTTTCTTACCTCCAAACTGCCATATCTCGCGAACGGATTGACCAATCCGCAAAATTTCTGTTGCATCTGAAAGTAGAAACTCGCCCGTTTACAACTGTATGCGTACTCTTCCCCTAGGCCGTTCTAGTTATTCGTTTCGAGCAACAGAACTGCGAAAATTTTGAGTTTCTCAAGCGTTGCTTACTTCCAAACTGCCATATCTCGCGAACGGATTGACCAATCCGCAAAATTTCTGTTGCATCGGAAAGTAGAAACTCGCCCGATTACAACGGTATACGTACTTTTCCCCTAGGCCGTTCTAGTTATTCGCTTCGAGCATCAGAACTGCGAAAATTTTGAGTTTCTCCAGCGTTTCTTACCTACAAACTGCCACATCTCGCGAACGGATTGACCAATCCGCAAAATTTCTGTTGCATCTGAAGGTAGAAACTCGCCCGATTACAACGGTATGCGTACTTTTCCCCTAGGCCGTTCTAGTTGTTCGTTTCGAGCATCAGAACTGCGAAAATTTTGAGTTTCTCAAGCGTTTCTTACCTCCAAACTGCCATATCTCGCGAACGGATTGACCAATCTGCAAAATTTCTGTTGCATCTGAAAGTAGAAACTCGCCCGATTACAACTGTATGCGTACTTTTCCCCTAGTCCTTTATAGTTATTCGTTTCGAGCATCAGAACTGCGAAAATTTTGAGTTTCTCAAGCGTTTCTTACCTCCAAACTGCCATATCTCGCGAACGGTTTGACCAATCCGCAAAATTTCTGTTGCATCTGAAAGTAGAAACTCGCCCGATTACAACGGTATGCGTACTTTTCCCCTAGGCCGTTCTAGTTATTCGCTTCGAGCATCAGAACTGCGAAAATTTTGAGTTTCTCGAGCGTTTCTTACCTCCAAACTGCCATATCTCGCGAACGAATTGACCAATCCGCAAAATTGCTGTTGCATCTGAAAGTAGAAACTCGCCCGATTACAACGGTATGCGTACTTTTCCCCTAGGCCGTTCTAGTTGTGCTTGTCGAGCATCAGAACTGCGAAAATTTTGAGTTCATCAAGCGTTTCTTACCTCCAAACTGCCATATCTCGCGAACGGATTGACCAATCCGCAAAATTTCTGTTGCATCTGAAAGTAGAAACTCGCCCGATTACAACTGTATGCGTACTCTTCCCCTAGGCCGTTCTAGTTATTCGTTTCGAGCAACAGAACTGCGAAAATTTTGAGTTTCTCAAGCGTTGCTTACTTCCAAACTGCCATATCTCGCGAACGGATTGACCAATCCGCAAAATTTCTGTTGCATCTGAAAGTAGAAACTCGCCCGATTACAACGGTATACGTACTTTTCCCCTAGGCCGTTCTAGTTATTCGCTTCGAGCATCAGAACTGCGAAAATTTTGAGTTTCTCCAGCGTTTCTTACCTACAAACTGCCACATCTCGCGAACGGATTGACCAATCCGCAAAATTTGTGTTGCATCTGAAGGTAGAAACTCGCCCGATTACAACGGTATGCGTACTTTTCCCCTAGGCCGTTCTAGTTATTCCTTTCGTGCATCAGAACTGCGAAAATTTTGAGTTTCTCAAGCGTTTCTTACTTCCAAACTGCCATATCTCGCGAACGGATTGACCAATCCGCAAAATTTCTGTTGCATCTGAAGGTAGAATCTCGCCCGATTACAACGGTATGCGTACTTTTCCCCTAGGCCGTTCTAGTTATTCGTTTCGAGCATCAGAACAGCGAAAATTTTGAGTTTCTCAAGCGTTTCTTACCTACAAACTGCCACATCTCGCGAACGGATGGACCAATCCGCAAAATTTCTGATGCATCTGAAAGCAGAAACTCGCCCGATTACAACACTATGCGTACTTTTCCCCTAGGCCGTTCTAGTTGTTCGTTTCGAGCATCAGAACTGCGAAAATTTTGAGTTTCTCAAGCGTTTCTTACCTCCAAACTGCCATATCTCGCGAACGGATTGACCAATCTGCAAAATTTCTGTTGCATCTGAAAGTAGAAACTCGCCCGATTACAACTGTATGCGTACTTTTCCCCTAGTCCTTTATAGTTATTCGTTTCGAGCATCAGAACTGCGAAAATTTTGAGTTTCTCAAGCGTTTCTTACCCCCAAACTGCCATATCTCGCGAACGGTTTGACCAATCCGCAAAATTTCTGTTGCATCTGAAAGTAGAAACTCGCCCGATTACAACGGTATGCGTACTTTTCCCCTAGGCCGTTCTAGTTATTCGCTTCGAGCATCAGAACTGCGAAAATTTTGAGTTTCTCCAGCGTTTCTTACCTACAAACTGCCACATCTCGCGAACGGATTGACCAATCCGCAAAATTTCTGTTGCATCTGAAGGTAGAAACTCGCCCGATTACAACGGTATGCGTACTTTTCCCCTAGGCCGTTCTAGTTATTCCTTTCGTGCATCAGAACTGCGAAAATTTTGAGTTTCTCAAGCGTTTCTTACCTCCAAACTGCCATATCTCGCGAACGGATTGACCAATCTGCAAAATTTCTGTTGCATCTGAAAGTAGAAACTCGCCCGATTACAACTGTATGCGTACTTTTCCCCTAGTCCTTTATAGTTATTCGTTTCGAGCATCAGAACTGCTAAAATTTTGAGTTTCTCAAGCGTTTCTTACCTCCAAACTGCCATATCTCGCGAACGGTTTGACCAATCCGCAAAATTTCTGTTGCATCTGAAAGTAGAAACTCGCCCGATTACAACGGTATGCGTACTTTTCCCCTAGGCCGTTCTAGTTATTCGTTTCGAGCATCAGAACTGCGAAAATTTTGAGTTTCTCAAGCGTTTCTTACTTCCAGACTGCCATATCTCGCGAACGGATTGACCAATCCGCAAAATTTCTGTTGCATCTGAAGGTAGAAACTCGCCCGATTACAACGGTATGCGTACTTTTCCCCTAGGCCGTTCTAGTTATTCCTTTCGTGCATCAGAACTGCGAAAATTTTGAGTTTCTCAAGCCTTTCTTACTTCCAAACTGCCATATCTCGCGAACGGATTGACCAATCGGCAAAATTTCTGTTGCATCTGAAGGTAGAATCTCGCCCGATTACAACGGTATGCGTACTTTTCCCCTAGGCCGTTCTAGTTATTCCTTTCGAGCATCAGAACAGCGAAAATTTTGAGTTTCTCAAGCGTTTCTTACCTACAAACTGCCACATCTCGCGAACGGATGGACCAATCCGCAAAATTTCTGATGCATCTGAAAGCAGAAACTCGCCCGATTACAACACTATGCGTACTTTTCCCCTAGGCCGTTCTAGTTGTTCGTTTCGAGCATCAGAACTGCGAAAATTTTGAGTTTCTCAAGCGTTTCTTACCTCCAAACTGCCATATCTCGCGAACGGATTGACCAATCTGCAAAATTTCTGTTGCATCTGAAAGTAGAAACTCGCCCGATTACAACTGTATGCGTACTTTTCCCCTAGTCCTTTATAGTTATTCGTTTCGAGCATCAGAACTGCGAAAATTTTGAGTTTCTCAAGCGTTTCTTACCCCCAAACTGCCATATCTCGCGAACGGTTTGACCAATCCGCAAAATTTCTGTTGCATCTGAAAGTAGAAACTCGCCCGATTACAACGGTATGCGTACTTTTCCCCTAGGCCGTTCTAGTTATTCGCTTCGAGCATCAGAACTGCGAAAATTTTGAGTTTCTCCAGCGTTTCTTACCTACAAACTGCCACATCTCGCGAACGGATTGACCAATCCGCAAAATTTCTGTTGCATCTGAAGGTAGAAACTCGCCCGATTGCAACGGTATGCGTACTTTTCCCCTAGGCCGTTCTAGTTATTCCTTTCGTGCATCAGAACTGCGAAAATATTGAGTTTCTCAAGCGTTTCTTACTTCCAAACTGCCATATCTCGCGAACGGATTGACCAATCCGCAAAATTTCTGTTGCATCTGAAGGTAGAATCTCGCCCGATTACAACGGTATGCGTACTTTTCCCCTAGGCCGTTCTAGTTATTCGTTTCGAGCATCAGAACAGCGAAAATTTTGAGTTTCTCAAGCGTTTCTTACCTACAAACTGCCACATCTCGCGAACGGATGGACCAATCCGCAAAATTTCTGATGCATCTGAAAGCAGAAACTCGCCCGATTACAACACTATGCGTACTTTTCCCCTAGGCCGTTCTAGTTGTTCGTTTCGAGCATCAGAACTGCGAAAATTTTGAGTTTCTCAAGCGTTTCTTACCTCCAAACTGCCATATCTCGCGAACGGATTGACCAATCTGCAAAATTTCTGTTGCATCTGAAAGTAGAAACTCGCCCGATTACAACTGTATGCGTACTTTTCCCCTAGTCCTTTATAGTTATTCGTTTCGAGCATCAGAACTGCGAAAATTTTGAGTTTCTCAAGCGTTTCTTACCTCCAAACTGCCATATCTCGCGAACGGTTTGACCAATCCGCAAAATTTCTGTTGCATCTGAAAGTAGAAACTCGCCCGATTACAACGGTATGCGTACTTTTCCCCTAGGCCGTTCTAGTTATTCGTTTCGAGCATCAGAACTGCGAAAATTTTGAGTTTCTCAAGCGTTTCTTACTTCCAGACTGCCATATCTCGCGAACGGATTGACGAATCCGCAAAATTTCTGTTGCATCTGAAGGTAGAAACTCGCCCGATTACAACGGTATGCGTACTTTTCCCCTAGGC
Organism: Ptiloglossa arizonensis; assembly: GCF_051014685.1. Classification (NCBI taxonomy): domain Eukaryota; kingdom Metazoa; phylum Arthropoda; class Insecta; order Hymenoptera; family Colletidae; genus Ptiloglossa; species Ptiloglossa arizonensis. The sequence goes on along the minus strand of NW_027478604.1, from coordinate 804,289 downwards.
CGTTCTAGTTATTCCTTTCGTGCATCAGAACTGCGAAAATTTTGAGTTTCTCAAGCGTTTCTTACTTCCAAACTGCCATATCTCGCGAACGGATTGACCAATCCGCAAAATTTCTGTTGCATCTGAAGGTAGAATCTCGCCCGATTACAACGGTATGCGTACTTTTCCCCTAGGCCGTTCTAGTTATTCGTTTCGAGCATCAGAACAGCGAAAATTTTGAGTTTCTCAAGCGTTTCTTACCTACAAACTGCCACATCTCGCGAACGGATGGACCAATCCGCAAAATTTCTGATGCATCTGAAAGCAGAAACTCGCCCGATTACAACACTATGCGTACTTTTCCCCTAGGCCGTTCTAGTTGTTCGTTTCGAGCATCAGAACTGCGAAAATTTTGAGTTTCTCAAGCGTTTCTTACCTCCAAACTGCCATATCTCGCGAACGGATTGACCAATCTGCAAAATTTCTGTTGCATCTGAAAGTAGAAACTCGCCCGATTACAACTGTATGCGTACTTTTCCCCTAGTCCGTTATAGTTATTCGTTTCGAGCATCAGAACTGCGAAAATTTTTAGTTTCTCAAGCGTTTCTTACCTCCAAACTGCCATATCTCGCGAACGAATTGACCAATCCGCAAAATTTCTGTTGCATCTGAAAGTAGAAACTCGCCCGATTACAACGGTATGCGTACTTTTCCCCTAGGCCGTTCTAGTTATGCTTGTCGAGCATCAGAACTGCGAAAATTTTGAGTTTCTCAAGCGTTTCTTACCTCCAAACTGCCATATCTCGCGAACGGATTGACCAATCCGCAAAATTTCTTCTGCATCTGAAAGTAGAAACTCGCCCGATTACAACACTATGCGTACTTTTCCCCTAGGCCGTTCTAGTTGTTCGTTTCGAGCATCAGAACTGCGAAAATTTTGAGTTTCTCAAGCGTTTCTTACCTCCAAACTGCCATATCTCGCGAACGGATTGACCAATCCGCAAAATTTCTGTTGCATCTGAAAGTAGAAACTCGCCCGATTACAACTGTATGCGTACTTTTCCCCTAGACCGTTCTAGTTATTCGTTTCGAGCATCAGAACTGCGAAAATTTTGAGTTTCTCAAGCGTTTCTTACCTCCAAACTGCCATATCTCGCGAACGGTTTGACCAATCCGCAAAATTTCTGTTGCATCTGAAAGTAGAAACTCGCCCGATTACAACGGTATGCGTACTTTTCCCCTAGGCCGTTCTAGTTATTCGTTTCGAGCATCAGAACTGCGAAAATTTTGAGTTTCTCAAGCGTTTCTTACTTCCAGACTGCCATATCTCGCGAACGGATTGACCAATCCGCAAAATTTCTGTTGCATCTGAAGGTAGAAACTCGCCCGATTACAACGGTATGCGTACTTTTCCCCTAGGCCGTTCTAGTTATTCCTTTCGTGCATCAGAACTGCGAAAATTTTGAGTTTCTCAAGCGTTTCTTACTTCCAAACTGCCATATCTCGCGAACGGATTGACCAATCCGCAAAATTTCTGTTGCATCTGAAGGTAGAATCTCGCCCGATTACAACGGTATGCGTACTTTTCCCCTAGGCCGTTCTAGTTATTCGTTTCGAGCATCAGAACAGCGAAAATTTTGGGTTTCTCAAGCGTTTCTTACCTACAAACTGCCACATCTCGCGAACGGATGGACCAATCCGCAAAATTTCTGATGCATCTGAAAGCAGAAACTCGCCCGATTACAACACTATGCGTACTTTTCCCCTAGGCCGTTCTAGTTGTTCGTTTCGAGCATCAGAACTGCGAAAATTTTGAGTTTCTCAAGCGTTTCTTACCTCCAAACTGCCATACCTCGCGAACGGATTGACCAATCTGCAAAATTTCTGTTGCATCTGAAAGTAGAAACTCGCCCGATTACAACTGTATGCGTACTTTTCCCCTAGTCCGTTATAGTTATTCGTTTCGAGCATCAGAACTGCGAAAATTTTTAGTTTCTCAAGCGTTTCTTACCTCCAAACTGCCATATCTCGCGAACGAATTGACCAATCCGCAAAATTTCTGTTGCATCTGAAAGTAGAAACTCGCCCGATTACAACGGTATGCGTACTTTTCCCCTAGGCCGTTCTAGTTATGCTTGTCGAGCATCAGAACTGCGAAAATTTTGAGTTTCTCAAGCGTTTCTTACCTCCAAACTGCCATATCTCGCGAACGGATTGACCAATCCGCAAAATTTCTTCTGCATCTGAAAGTAGAAACTCGCCCGATTACAACACTATGCGTACTTTTCCCCTAGGCCGTTCTAGTTATGCTTGTCGAGCATCAGAACTGCGAAAATTTTGAGTTTCTCAAGCGTTTCTTACCTCCAAACTGCCATATCTCGCGAACGGATTGACCAATCCGCAAAATTTCTTCTGCATCTGAAAGTAGAAACTCGCCCGATTACAACACTATGCGTACTTTTCCCCTAGGCCGTTCTAGTTGTTCGTTTCGAGCATCAGAACTGCGAAAATTTTGAGTTTCTCAAGCGTTTCTTACCTCCAAACTGCCATATCTCGCGAACGGATTGACCAATCCGCAAAATTTCTGTTGCATCTGAAAGTAGAAACTCGCCCGATTACAACTGTATGCGTACTTTTCCCCTAGACCGTTCTAGTTATTCGTTTCGAGCATCAGAACTGCGAAAATTTTGAGTTTCTCAAGCGTTTCTTACCTCCAAACTGCCATATCTCGCGAACGGTTTGACCAATCCGCAAAATTTCTGTTGCATCTGAAAGTAAAAACTCGCCCGATTACAACGGTATGCGTACTTTTCCCCTAGGCCGTTCTAGTTATTCGTTTCGAGCATCAGAACTGCGAAAATTTTGAGTTTCTCAAGCGTTTCTTACTTCCAGACTGCCATATCTCGCGAACGGATTGACCAATCCGCAAAATTTCTGTTGCATCTGAAGGTAGAAACTCGCCCGATTACAACGGTATGCGTACTTTTCGCCTAGGCCGTTCTAGTTATTCCTTTCGTGCATCAGAACTGCGAAAATTTTGAGTTTCTCAAGCGTTTCTTACTTCCAAACTGCCATATCTCGCGAACGGATTGACCAATCCGCAAAATTTCTGTTGCATCTGAAGGTAGAATCTCGCCCGATTACAACGGTATGCGTACTTTTCCCCTAGGCCGTTCTAGTTATTCGTTTCGAGCATCAGAACAGCGAAAATTTTGAGTTTCTCAAGCGTTTCTTACCTACAAACTGCCACATCTCGCGAACGGATGGACCAATCCGCAAAATTTCTGATGCATCTGAAAGCAGAAACTCGCCCGATTACAACACTATGCGTACTTTTCCCCTAGGCCGTTCTAGTTGTTCGTTTCGAGCATCAGAACTGCGAAAATTTTGAGTTTCTCAAGCGTTTCTTACCTCCAAACTGCCATATCTCGCGAACGGTTTGACCAATCCGCAAAATTTCTGTTGCATCTGAAAGTAGAAACTCGCCCGATTACAACGGTATGCGTACTTTTCCCCTAGGCCGTTCTAGTTATTCGTTTCGAGCATCAGAACTGCGAAAATTTTGAGTTTCTCAAGCGTTTCTTACTTCCAGACTGCCATATCTCGCGAACGGATTGACCAATCCGCAAAATTTCTGTTGCATCTGAAGGTAGAAACTCGCCCGATTACAACGGTATGCGTACTTTTCCCCTAGGCCGTTCTAGTTGTTCGTTTCGAGCATCAGAACTGCGAAAATTTTGAGTTTCTCAAGCGTTTCTTACCTCCAAACTGCCATATCTCGCGAACGGATTGACCAATCCGCAAAATTTCTTCTGCATCTGAAAGTAGAAACTCGCCCGATTACAACACTATGCGTACTTTTCCCCTAGGCCGTTCTAGTTGTTCGTTTCGAGCATCAGAACTGCGAAAATTTTGAGTTTCTCAAGCGTTTCTTACCTCCAAACTGCCATATCTCGCGAACGGATTGACCAATCCGCAAAATTTCTGTTGCATCTGAAAGTAGAAACTCGCCCGATTACAACTGTATGCGTACTTTTCCCCTAGACCGTTCTAGTTATTCGTTTCGAGCATCAGAACTGCGAAAATTTTGAGTTTCTCAAGCGTTTCTTACCTCCAAACTGCCATATCTCGCGAACGGATTGACCAATCCGCAAAATTTCTGTTGCATCTGAAGGTAGAAACTCGCCCGATTACAACGGTATGCGTACTTTTCCCCTAGGCCGTTCTAGTTATTCCTTTCGTGCATCAGAACTGCGAAAATTTTGAGTTTCTCAAGCGTTTCTTACTTCCAAACTGCCATATCTCGCGAACGGATTGACCAATCCGCAAAATTTCTGTTGCATCTGAAGGTAGAATCTCGCCCGATTACAACGGTATGCGTACTTTTCCCCTAGGCCGTTCTAGTTATTCGTTTCGAGCATCAGAACTGCGAAAATTTTGAGTTTCTCAAGCGTTTCTTACCTACAAACTGCCACATCTCGCGAACGGATGGACCAATCCGCAAAATTTCTGATGCATCTGAAAGCAGAAACTCGCCCGATTACAACACTGTGCGTACTTTTCCCCTAGGCCGTTCTAGTTGTTCGTTTCGAGCATCAGAACTGCGAAAATTTTGAGTTTCTCAAGCGTTTCTTACCTCCAAGCTGCCATATCTCGCGAACGGATTGACCAATCTGCAAAATTTCTGTTGCATCTGAAAGTAGAAACTCGCCCGATTACAACTGTATGCGTACTTTTCCCCTAGTCCGTTATAGTTATTCGTTTCGAGCATCAGAACTGCGAAAATTTTGAGTTTCTCAAGCGTTTCTTACCTCCAAACTGCCATATCTCGCGAACGGTTTGACCAATCCGCAAAATTTCTGTTGCATCTGAAAGTAGAAACTCGCCCGATTACAACGGTATGCGTACTTTTCCCCTAGGCCGTTCTAGTTATTCGTTTCGAGCATCAGAACTGCGAAAATTTTGAGTTTCTCAAGCGTTTCTTACTTCCAGACTGCCATATCTCGCGAACGGATTGACCAATCCGCAAAATTTCTGTTGCATCTGAAGGTAGAAACTCGCCCGATTACAACGGTATGCGTACTTTTCCCCTAGGCCGTTCTAGTTATTCCTTTCGTGCATCAGAACTGCGAAAATTTTGAGTTTCTCAAGCGTTTCTTACTTCCAAACTGCCATATCTCGCGAACGGATTGACCAATCCGCAAAATTTCTGTTGCATCTGAAGGTAGAATCTCGCCCGATTACAACGGTATGCGTACTTTTCCCCTAGGCCGTTCTAGTTATTCGTTTCGAGCATCAGAACAGCGAAAATTTTGAGTTTCTCAAGCGTTTCTTACCTACAAACTGCCACATCTCGCGAACGGATGGACCAATCCGCAAAATTTCTGATGCATCTGAAAGCAGAAACTCGCCCGATTACAACACTATGCGTACTTTTCCCCTAGGCCGTTCTAGTTGTTCGTTTCGAGCATCAGAACTGCGAAAATTTTGAGTTTCTCAAGCGTTTCTTACCTCCAAACTGCCATATCTCGCGAACGGATTGACCAATCTGCAAAATTTCTGTTGCATCTGAAAGTAGAAACTCGCCCGATTACAACTGTATGCGTACTTTTCCCCTAGTCCGTTATAGTTATTCGTTTCGAGCATCAGAACTGCGAAAATTTTTAGTTTCTCAAGCGTTTCTTACCTCCAAACTGCCATATCTCGCGAACGAATTGACCAATCCGCAAAATTTCTGTTGCATCTGAAAGTAGAAACTCGCCCGATTACAACGGTATGCGTACTTTTCCCCTAGGCCGTTCTAGTTATGCTTGTCGAGCATCAGAACTGCGAAAATTTTGAGTTTCTCAAGCGTTTCTTACCTCCAAACTGCCATATCTCGCGAACGGATTGACCAATCCGCAAAATTTCTTCTGCATCTGAAAGTAGAAACTCGCCCGATTACAACACTATGCGTACTTTTCCCCTAGACCGTTCTAGTTGTTCGTTTCGAGCATCAGAACTGCGAAAATTTTGAGTTTCTCAAGCGTTTCTTACCTCCAAACTGCCATATCTCGCGAACGGATTGACCAATCCGCAAAATTTCTGTTGCATCTGAAAGTAGAAACTCGCCCGATTACAACTGTATGCGTACTTTTCCCCTAGACCGTTCTAGTTATTCGTTTCGAGCATCAGAACTGCGAAAATTTTGAGTTTCTCAAGCGTTTCTTACCTCCAAACTGCCATATCTCGCGAACGGATTGACCAATCCGCAAAATTTCTGTTGCATCTGAAGGTAGAAACTCGCCCGATTACAACGGTATGCGTACTTTTCCCCTAGGCCGTTCTAGTTATTCCTTTCGTGCATCAGAACTGCGAAAATTTTGAGTTTCTCAAGCGTTTCTTACTTCCAAACTGCCATATCTCGCGAACGGATTGACCAATCCGCAAAATTTCTGTTGCATCTGAAGGTAGAATCTCGCCCGATTACAACGGTATGCGTACTTTTCCCCTAGGCCGTTCTAGTTATTCGTTTCGAGCATCAGAACTGCGAAAATTTTGAGTTTCTCAAGCGTTTCTTACCTACAAACTGCCACATCTCGCGAACGGATGGACCAATCCGCAAAATTTCTGATGCATCTGAAAGCAGAAACTCGCCCGATTACAACACTGTGCGTACTTTTCCCCTAGGCCGTTCTAGTTGTTCGTTTCGAGCATCAGAACTGCGAAAATTTTGAGTTTCTCAAGCGTTTCTTACCTCCAAGCTGCCATATCTCGCGAACGGATTGACCAATCTGCAAAATTTCTGTTGCATCTGAAAGTAGAAACTCGCCCGATTACAACTGTATGCGTACTTTTCCCCTAGTCCGTTATAGTTATTCGTTTCGAGCATCAGAACTGCGAAAATTTTGAGTTTCTCAAGCGTTTCTTACCTCCAAACTGCCATATCTCGCGAACGGTTTGACCAATCCGCAAAATTTCTGTTGCATCTGAAAGTAGAAACTCGCCCGATTACAACGGTATGCGTACTTTTCCCCTAGGCCGTTCTAGTTATGCTTGTCGAGCATCAGAACTGCGAAAATTTTGAGTTTCTCAAGCGTTTCTTACCTCCAAACTGCCATATCTCGCGAACGGATTGACCAATCCGCAAAATTTCTTCTGCATCTGAAAGTAGAAACTCGCCCGATTACAACACTATGCGTACTTTTCCCCTAGGCCGTTCTAGTTGTTCGTTTCGAGCATCAGAACTGCGAAAATTTTGAGTTTCTCAAGCGTTTCTTACCTCCAAACTGCCATATCTCGCGAACGGATTGACCAATCCGCAAAATTTCTGTTGCATCTGAAAGTAGAAACTCGCCCGATTACAACTGTATGCGTACTTTTCCCCTAGACCGTTCTAGTTATTCGTTTCGAGCATCAGAACTGCGAAAATTTTGAGTTTCTCAAGCGTTTCTTACCTCCAAACTGCCATATCTCGCGAACGGATTGACCAATCCGCAAAATTTCTGTTGCATCTGAAGGTAGAAACTCGCCCGATTACAACGGTATGCGTACTTTTCCCCTAGGCCGTTCTAGTTATTCCTTTCGTGCATCAGAACTGCGAAAATTTTGAGTTTCTCAAGCGTTTCTTACTTCCAAACTGCCATATCTCGCGAACGGATGGACCAATCCGCAAAATTTCTGTTGCATCTGAAGGTAGAATCTCGCCCGATTACAACGGTATGCGTACTTTTCCCCTAGGCCGTTCTAGTTATTCGTTTCGAGCATCAGAACTGCGAAAATTTTGAGTTTCTCAAGCGTTTCTTACCTCCAAACTGCCATATCTCGCGAACGGATTGACCAATCCGCAAAATTTCTGTTGCATCTGAAGGTAGAAACTCGCCCGATTACAACGGTATGCGTACTTTTCCCCTAGGCCGTTCTAGTTGTTCGTTTCGAGCATCAGAACTGCGAAAATTTTGAGTTTCTCAAGCGTTTCTTACCTCCAAGCTGCCATATCTCGCGAACGGATTGACCAATCTGCAAAATTTCTGTTGCATCTGAAAGTAGAAACTCGCCCGATTACAACTGTATGCGTACTTTTCCCCTAGTCCGTTATAGTTATTCGTTTCGAGCATCAGAACTGCGAAAATTTTGAGTTTCTCAAGCGTTTCTTACCTCCAAACTGCCATATCTCGCGAACGGTTTGACCAATCCGCAAAATTTCTGTTGCATCTGAAAGTAGAAACTCGCCCGATTACAACGGTATGCGTACTTTTCCCCTAGGCCGTTCTAGTTATTCGTTTCGAGCACCAGAACTGCGAAAATTTTGAGTTTCTCAAGCGTTTCTTACTTCCAGACTGCCATATCTCGCGAACGGATTGACCAATCCGCAAAATTTCTGTTGCATCTGAAGGTAGAAACTCGCCCGATTACAACGGTATGCGTACTTTTCCCCTAGGCCGTTCTAGTTATTCCTTTCGTGCATCAGAACTGCGAAAATTTTGAGTTTCTCAAGCGTTTCTTACTTCCAAACTGCCATATCTCGCGAACGGATTGACCAATCCGCAAAATTTCTGTTGCATCTGAAGGTAGAATCTCGCCCGATTACAACGGTATGCGTACTTTTCCCCTAGGCCGTTCTAGTTATTCGTTTCGAGCATCAGAACTGCGAAAATTTTGAGTTTCTCAAGCGTTTCTTACCTCCAAGCTGCCATATCTCGCGAACGGATTGACCAATCTGCAAAATTTCTGTTGCATCTGAAAGTAGAAACTCGCCCGATTACAACTGTATGCGTACTTTTCCCCTAGTCCGTTATAGTTATTCGTTTCGAGCATCAGAACTGCGAAAATTTTGAGTTTCTCAAGCGTTTCTTACCTCCAAACTGCCATATCTCGCGAACGGTTTGACCAATCCGCAAAATTTCTGTTGCATCTGAAAGTAGAAACTCGCCCGATTACAACGGTATGCGTACTTTTCCCCTAGGCCGTTCTAGTTATTCGTTTCGAGCACCAGAACTGCGAAAATTTTGAGTTTCTCAAGCGTTTCTTACTTCCAGACTGCCATATCTCGCGAACGGATTGACCAATCCGCAAAATTTCTGTTGCATCTGAAGGTAGAAACTCGCCCGATTACAACGGTATGCGTACTTTTCCCCTAGGCCGTTCTAGTTATTCCTTTCGTGCATCAGAACTGCGAAAATTTTGAGTTTCTCAAGCGTTTCTTACTTCCAAACTGCCATATCTCGCGAACGGATTGACCAATCCGCAAAATTTCTGTTGCATCTGAAGGTAGAATCTCGCCCGATTACAACGGTATGCGTACTTTTCCCCTAGGCCGTTCTAGTTATTCGTTTCGAGCATCAGAACTGCGAAAATTTTGAGTTTCTCAAGCGTTTCTTACCTACAAACTGCCACATCTCGCGAACGGATGGACCAATCCGCAAAATTTCTGATGCATCTGAAAGCAGAAACTCGCCCGATTACAACACTATGCGTACTTTTCCCCTAGGCCGTTCTAGTTGTTCGTTTCGAGCATCAGAACTGCGAAAATTTTGAGTTTCTCAAGCGTTTCTTACCTCCAAACTGCCATATCTCGCGAACGGATTGACCAATCTGAAAAATTTCTGTTGCATCTGAAAGTAGAAACTCGCCCGATTACAACTGTATGCGTACTTTTCCCCTAGTCCGTTATAGTTATTCGTTTCGAGCATCAGAACTGCGAAAATTTTGAGTTTCTCAAGCGTTTCTTACCTCCAAACTGCCATATCTCGCGAACGGATTGACCAATCCGCAAAATTTCTGTTGCATCTGAAAGTAGAAACTCGCCCGATTGCAACGGTATGCGTACTTTTCCCCTAGGCCGTTCTGGTTATTCGTTTCGAGCATCAGAACTGTGAAAATTTTGAGTTTCTCAAGCGTTTCTTACCTCCAAACTGCCATATCTCGCGAACGGATTGACCAATCCGCAAAATTTCTGTTGCATCTGAAAGTAGAAACTCGCCCGATTACAACACTATGCGTACTTTTCCCCTAGGCCGTTCTAGTTGTTCGTTTCGAGCATCAGAACTGCGAAAATTTTTAGTTTCTCAAGCGTTTCTTACCTCCAAACTGCCATATCTCGCGAACGAATTGACCAATCCGCAAAATTTCTGTTGCATCTGAAAGTAGAAACTCGCCCGATTACAACGGTATGCGTACTTTTCCCCTAGGCCGTTCTAGTTGTTCGTTTCGAGCATCAGAACTGCGAAAATTTTGAGTTTCTCAAGCGTTTCTTACCTCCAAACTGCCATATCTCGCGAACGGATTGACCAATCTGCAAAATTTCTGTTGCATCTGAAAGTAGAAACTCGCCCGATTACAACTGTATGCGTACTTTTCCCCTAGTCCGTTATAGTTATTCGTTTCGAGCATCAGAACTGCGAAAATTTTTAGTTTCTCAAGCGTTTCTTACCTCCAAACTGCCATATCTCGCGAACGAATTGACCAATCCGCAAAATTTCTGTTGCATCTGAAAGTAGAAACTCGCCCGATTACAACACTATGCGTACTTTTCCCCTAGGCCGTTCTAGTTGTTCGTTTCGAGCATCAGAACTGCGAAAATTTTGAGTTTCTCAAGCGTTTCTTACCTCCAAACTGCCATATCTCGCGAACGGATTGACCAATCCGCAAAATTTCTGTTGCATCTGAAAGTAGAAACTCGCCCGATTACAACTGTATGCGTACTTTTCCCCCAGTCCGTTCTAGTTATTCGTTTCGAGCATCAGAACTGCGTAAATTTGGAATTCCTCAAGCGTTTCTTACCTCCAAACTGCCATATCTCGCGAACGGATTGACCAATCCGCAAAATTTCTGTTGCATCTGAAGGTAGAAACTCGCCCGATTACAACTGTATGCGTACTTTTCCCCTAGACCGCTCTAGTTATTCGTTTCGAGCATCAGAACTGCGAAAATTTTGAGTTTCTCAAGCGTTTCTTACCTCCAAACTGCCACATCTCGCGAACGGATTGACCAATCCGCAAAATTTCTGTTGCATCTGAAAGTAGAAACTCGCCCGATTGCAACGGTATGCGTACTTTTCCCCTAGGCCGTTCTGGTTATTCGTTTCGAGCATCAGAACTGTGAAAATTTTGAGTTTCTCAAGCGTTTCTTACCTCCAAACTGCCATATCTCGCGAACGGATTGACCAATCCGCAAAATTTCTGTTGCATCTGAAAGTAGAAACTCGCCCGATTACAACACTATGCGTACTTTTCCCCTAGGCCGTTCTAGTTGTTCGTTTCGAGCATCAGAACTGCGAAAATTTTTAGTTTCTCAAGCGTTTCTTACCTCCAAACTGCCATACCTCGCGAACGAATTGACCAATCCGCAAAATTTCTGTTGCATCTGAAAGTAGAAACTCGCCCGATTACAACGGTATGCGTACTTTTCCCCTAGGCCGTTCTAGTTGTTCGTTTCGAGCATCAGAACTGCGAAAATTTTGAGTTTCTCAAGCGTTTCTTACCTCCAAACTGCCATATCTCGCGAACGGATTGACCAATCTGCAAAATTTCTGTTGCATCTGAAAGTAGAAACTCGCCCGATTACAACTGTATGCGTACTTTTCCCCTAGTCCGTTATAGTTATTCGTTTCGAGCATCAGAACTGCGAAAATTTTTAGTTTCTCAAGCGTTTCTTACCTCCAAACTGCCATATCTCGCGAACGAATTGACCAATCCGCAAAATTTCTGTTGCATCTGAAAGCAGAAACTCGCCCGATTACAACACTATGCGTACTTTTCCCCTAGGCCGTTCTAGTTGTTCGTTTCGAGCATCAGAACTGCGAAAATTTTGAGTTTCTCAAGCGTTTCTTACCTCCAAACTGCCATATCTCGCGAACGGATTGACCAATCCGCAAAATTTCTGTTGCATCTGAAAGTAGAAACTCGCCCGATTACAACTGTATGCGTACTTTTCCCCCAGTCCGTTCTAGTTATTCGTTTCGAGCATCAGAACTGCGTAAATTTGGAGTTCCTCAAGCGTTTCTTACCTCCAAACTGCCATATCTCGCGAACGGATTGACCAATCCGCAAAATTTCTGTTGCATCTGAAGGTAGAAACTCGCCCGATTACAACTGTATGCGTACTTTTCCCCTAGGCCGTTCTGGTTATTCGTTTCGAGCATCAGAACTGTGAAAATTTTGAGTTTCTCAAGCGTTTCTTACCTCCAAACTGCCATATCTCGCGAACGGATTGACCAATCCGCAAAATTTCTGTTGCATCTGAAAGTAGAAACTCGCCCGATTGCAACGGTATGCGTACTTTTCCCCTAGGCCGTTCTGGTTATTCGTTTCGAGCATCAGAACTGTGAAAATTTTGAGTTTCTCAAGCGTTTCTTACCTCCAAACTGCCATATCTCGCGAACGGATTGACCAATCCGCAAAATTTCTGTTGCATCTGAAAGTAGAAACTCGCCCGATTACAACACTATGCGTACTTTTCCCCTAGGCCGTTCTAGTTGTTCGTTTCGAGCATCAGAACTGCGAAAATTTTTAGTTTCTCAAGCGTTTCTTACCTCCAAACTGCCATATCTCGCGCACGAATTGACCAATCCGCAAAATTTCTGTTGCATCTGAAAGTAGAAACTCGCCCGATTAAAACGGTATGCGTACTTTTCCCCTAGGCCGTTCTAGTTGTGCTTGTCGAGCATCAGAACTGCGAAAATTTTGAGTTCATCAAGCGTTTCTTACCTCCAAACTGCCATATCTCGCGAACGGATTGACCAATCCGCAAAGTTTCTGTTGCATCTGAAAGTAGAAACTCGCCCGATTACACCTGTATGCGTACTTTTCCCCTAGGCCGTTCTAGTTATTCGTTTCGAGCATCAGAACTGCGAAAATTTTGAGTTTCTCAAGCGTTGCTTACCTTCAAACTGCCATATCTCGCGAACGGATTGACCAATCCGCAAAATTTCTGTTGCATCTGAAAGTAGAAACTCGCCCGATTACAACGGTATACGTACTTTTCCCCTAGGCCGTTCTAGTTATTCGCTTCGAGCATCAGAACTGCGAAAATTTTGAGTTTCTCAAGCGTTTCTTACCTCCAAACTGCCATATCTCGCGAACGGATTGACCAATCCGCAAAATTTCTGTTGCATCTGAAAGTAGAAACTCGCCCGATTACAACGGTATGCATACTTTTCTCCTAGTCCGTTATAGTTATTCGTTTCGAGCATCAGAACTGCGAAAATTTTTAGTTTCTCAAGCGTTTCTTACCTCCAAACTGCCATATCTCGCGAACGAATTGACCAATCCGCAAAATTTCTGTTGCATCTGAAAGTAGCAACTCGCCCGATTACAACTGTATGCGTACTTTTCCCCTAGGCCGTTCTGGTTATTCGTTTCGAGCATCAGAACTGTAAAAATTTTGAGTTTCTCAAGCGTTTCTTACCTCCAAACTGCCATATCTCGCGAACGGATTGACCAATCCGCAAAATTTCTGTTGCATCTGAAAGTAGAAACTCGCCCGATTACAACACTATGCGTACTTTTCCCCTAGGCCGTTCTAGTTGTTCGTTTCGAGCATCAGAACTGCGAAAATTTTTAGTTTCTCAAGCGTTTCTTACCTCCAAACTGCCATATCTCGCGAACGAATTGACCAATCCGCAAAATTTCTGTTGCATCTGAAAGTAGAAACTCGCCCGATTACAACGGTATGCGTACTTTTCCCCTAGGCCGTTCTAGTTGTTCGTTTCGAGCATCAGAACTGCGAAAATTTTGAGTTTCTCAAGCGTTTCTTACCTCCAAACTGCCATATCTCGCGAACGGATTGACCAATCTGCAAAATTTCTGTTGCATCTGAAAGTAGAAACTCGCCCGATTACAACTGTATGCGTACTTTTCCCCTAGTCCGTTATAGTTGTTCGTTTCGAGCATCAGAACTGCGAAAATTTTGAGTTTCTCAAGCGTTTCTTACCTCCAAACTGCCATATCTCGCGAACGGATTGACCAATCCGCAAAATTTCTGTTGCATCTGAAAGTAGAAACTCGCCCGATTACAACTGCATGCGTACTTTTCCCCCAGTCCGTTCTAGTTATTCGTTTCGAGCATCAGAACTGCGTAAATTTGGAGTTCCTCAAGCGTTTCTTACCTCCAAACTGCCATATCTCGCGAACGGATTGACCAATCCGCAAAATTTCTGTTGCATCTGAAGGTAGAAACTCGCCCGATTACAACTGTATGCGTACTTTTCCCCTAGACCGTTCTAGTTATTCGTTTCGAGCATCAGAACTGCGAAAATTTTGAGTTTCTCAAGCGTTTCTTACCTCCAAACTGCCATATCTCGCGAACGGATTGACCAATCCGCAAAATTTCTGTTGCATCTGAAAGTAGAAACTCGCCCGATTGCAACGGTATGCGTACTTTTCCCCTAGGCCGTTCTGGTTATTCGTTTCGAGCATCAGAACTGTGAAAATTTTGAGTTTCTCAAGCGTTTCTTACCTCCAAACTGCCATATCTCGCGAACGAATTGACCAATCCGCAAAATTTCTGTTGCATCTGAAAGTAGAAACTCGCCCGATTACAACGGTATGCGTACTTTTCCCCTAGGCCGTTCTAGTTGTGCTTGTCGAGCATCAGAACTAAGAAAATTTTGAGTTCATCAAGCGTTTCTTACCTCCAAACTGCCATATCTCGCGAACGGATTGACCAATCCGCAAAGTTTCTGTTGCATCTGAAAGTAGAAACTCGCCCGATTACAACTGTATGCGTACTTTTCCCCTAGGCCGTTCTAGTTATTCGTTTCGAGCAACAGAACTGCGAAAATTTTGAGTTTCTCAAGCGTTGCTTACCTCCAAACTGCCATATCTCGCGAACGGATTGACCAATCCGCAAAATTTCTGTTGCATCTGAAAGCAGAAACTCGCCCGATTACAACGGTATACGTACTTTTCCCCTAGGCCGTTCTAGTTATTCGCTTCGAGCATCAGAACTGCGAAAATTTTGAGTTTCTCAAGCGTTTCTTACCTCCAAACTGCCATATCTCGCGAACGAATTGACCAATCCGCAAAATTTCTGTTGCATCTGAAAGTAGAAACTCGCCCGATTACAACGGTATGCATACTTTTCTCCTAGTCCGTTATAGTTATTCGTTTCGAGCATCAGAACTGCGAAAATTTTTAGTTTCTCAAGCGTTTCTTACCTCCAAACTGCCATATCTCGCGAACGAATTGACCAATCCGCAAAATTTCTGTTGCATCTGAAAGTAGCAACTCGCCCGATTACAACGGTATGCGTACTTTTCCCCTAGGCCGTTCTAGTTGTTCGTTTCGAGCATCAGAACTGCGAAAATTTTGAGTTTCTCAAGCGTTTCTTACCTCCAAACTGCCATATCTCGCGAACGGATTGACCAATCTGCAAAATTTCTGTTGCATCTGAAAGTAGAAACTCGCCCGATTACAACTGTATGCGTACTTTTCCCCTAGTCCGTTATAGTTGTTCGTTTCGAGCATCAGAACTGCGAAAATTTTGAGTTTCTCAAGCGTTTCTTACCTCCAAACTGCCATATCTCGCGAACGAATTGACCAATCCGCAAAATTTCTGTTGCATCTGAAAGCAGAAACTCGCCCGATTACAACACTATGCGTACTTTTCCCCTAGGCCGTTCTAGTTGTTCGTTTCGAGCATCAGAACTGCGAAAATTTTGAGTTTCTCAAGCGTTTCTTACCTCCAAACTGCCATATCTCGCGAACGGATTGACCAATCCGCAAAATTTCTGTTGCATCTGAAAGTAGAAACTCGCCCGATTACAACTGTATGCGTACTTTTCCCCCAGTCCGTTCTAGTTATTCGTTTCGAGCATCAGAACTGCGTAAATTTGGAGTTCCTCAAGCGTTTCTTACCTCCAAACTGCCATATCTCGCGAACGGATTGACCAATCCGCAAAATTTCTGTTGCATCTGAAGGTAGAAACTCGCCCGATTACAACTGTATGCGTACTTTTCCCCTAGGCCGTTCTGGTTATTCGTTTCGAGCATCAGAACTGTGAAAATTTTGAGTTTCTCAAGCGTTTCTTACCTCCAAACTGCCATATCTCGCGAACGGATTGACCAATCCGCAAAATTTCTGTTGCATCTGAAAGTAGAAACTCGCCCGATTGCAACGGTATGCGTACTTTTCCCCTAGGCCGTTCTGGTTATTCGTTTCGAGCATCAGAACTGTGAAAATTTTGAGTTTCTCAAGCGTTTCTTACCTCCAAACTGCCATATCTCGCGAACGGATTGACCAATCCGCAAAATTTCTGTTGCATCTGAAAGTAGAAACTCGCCCGATTACAACACTATGCGTACTTTTCCCCTAGGCCGTTCTAGTTGTTCGTTTCGAGCATCAGAACTGCGAAAATTTTTAGTTTCTCAAGCGTTTCTTACCTCCAAACTGCCATATCTCGCGCACGAATTGACCAATCCGCAAAATTTCTGTTGCATCTGAAAGTAGAAACTCGCCCGATTAAAACGGTATGCGTACTTTTCCCCTAGGCCGTTCTAGTTGTGCTTGTCGAGCATCAGAACTGCGAAAATTTTGAGTTCATCAAGCGTTTCTTACCTCCAAACTGCCATATCTCGCGAACGGATTGACCAATCCGCAAAGTTTCTGTTGCATCTGAAAGTAGAAACTCGCCCGATTACACCTGTATGCGTACTTTTCCCCTAGGCCGTTCTAGTTATTCGTTTCGAGCATCAGAACTGCGAAAATTTTGAGTTTCTCAAGCGTTGCTTACCTCCAAACTGCCATATCTCGCGAACGAATTGACCAATCCGCAAAATTTCTGTTGCATCTGAAAGCAGAAACTCGCCCGATTACAACACTATGCGTACTTTTCCCCTAGGCCGTTCTAGTTGTTCGTTTCGAGCATCAGAACTGCGAAAATTTTGAGTTTCTCAAGCGTTTCTTACCTCCAAACTGCCATATCTCGCGAACGGATTGACCAATCCGCAAAATTTCTGTTGCATCTGAAAGTAGAAACTCGCCCGATTACAACTGTATGCGTACTTTTCCCCCAGTCCGTTCTAGTTATTCGTTTCGAGCATCAGAACTGCGTAAATTTGGAGTTCCTCAAGCGTTTCTTACCTCCAAACTGCCATATCTCGCGAACGAATTGACCAATCCGCAAAATTTCTGTTGCATCTGAAAGTAGCAACTCGCCCGATTACAACTGTATGCGTACTTTTCCCCTAGGCCGTTCTGGTTATTCGTTTCGAGCATCAGAACTGTAAAAATTTTGAGTTTCTCAAGCGTTTCTTACCTCCAAACTGCCATATCTCGCGAACGGATTGACCAATCCGCAAAATTTCTGTTGCATCTGAAAGTAGAAACTCGCCCGATTACAACACTATGCGTACTTTTCCCCTAGGCCGTTCTAGTTGTTCGTTTCGAGCATCAGAACTGCGAAAATTTTTAGTTTCTCAAGCGTTTCTTACCTCCAAACTGCCATATCTCGCGAACGAATTGACCAATCCGCAAAACTTCTGTTGCATCTGAAAGTAGAAACTCGCCCGATTACAACGGTATGCGTACTTTTCCCCTAGGCCGTTCTAGTTGTTCGTTTCGAGCATCAGAACTGCGAAAATTTTGAGTTTCTCAAGCGTTTCTTACCTCCAAACTGCCATATCTCGCGAACGGATTGACCAATCTGCAAAATTTCTGTTGCATCTGAAAGTAGAAACTCGCCCGATTACAACTGTATGCGTACTTTTCCCCTAGTCCGTTATAGTTGTTCGTTTCGAGCATCAGAACTGCGAAAATTTTGAGTTTCTCAAGCGTTTCTTACCTCCAAACTGCCATATCTCGCGAACGGATTGACCAATCCGCAAAATTTCTGTTGCATCTGAAAGTAGAAACTCGCCCGATTACAACTGCATGCGTACTTTTCCCCCAGTCCGTTCTAGTTATTCGTTTCGAGCATCAGAACTGCGTAAATTTGGAGTTCCTCAAGCGTTTCTTACCTCCAAACTGCCATATCTCGCGAACGGATTGACCAATCCGCAAAATTTCTGTTGCATCTGAAGGTAGAAACTCGCCCGATTACAACTGTATGCGTACTTTTCCCCTAGACCGTTCTAGTTATTCGTTTCGAGCATCAGAACTGCGAAAATTTTGAGTTTCTCAAGCGTTTCTTACCTCCAAACTGCCATATCTCGCGAACGGATTGACCAATCCGCAAAATTTCTGTTGCATCTGAAAGTAGAAACTCGCCCGATTGCAACGGTATGCGTACTTTTCCCCTAGGCCGTTCTGGTTATTCGTTTCGAGCATCAGAACTGTGAAAATTTTGAGTTTCTCAAGCGTTTCTTACCTCCAAACTGCCATATCTCGCGAACGAATTGACCAATCCGCAAAATTTCTGTTGCATCTGAAAGTAGAAACTCGCCCGATTACAACGGTATGCGTACTTTTCCCCTAGGCCGTTCTAGTTGTGCTTGTCGAGCATCAGAACTAAGAAAATTTTGAGTTCATCAAGCGTTTCTTACCTCCAAACTGCCATATCTCGCGAACGGATTGACCAATCCGCAAAGTTTCTGTTGCATCTGAAAGTAGAAACTCGCCCGATTACAACTGTATGCGTACTTTTCCCCTAGGCCGTTCTAGTTATTCGTTTCGAGCAACAGAACTGCGAAAATTTTGAGTTTCTCAAGCGTTGCTTACCTCCAAACTGCCATATCTCGCGAACGGATTGACCAATCCGCAAAATTTCTGTTGCATCTGAAAGCAGAAACTCGCCCGATTACAACGGTATACGTACTTTTCCCCTAGGCCGTTCTAGTTATTCGCTTCGAGCATCAGAACTGCGAAAATTTTGAGTTTCTCAAGCGTTTCTTACCTCCAAACTGCCATATCTCGCGAACGGATTGACCAATCCGCAAAATTTCTGTTGCATCTGAAAGTAGAAACTCGCCCGATTACAACGGTATGCATACTTTTCCCCTAGGCCGTTAGTTATTCGTTTCGAGCATCAGAACTGCGAAAATTTTGAGTTTCTCCAGCGTTTCTTACCTACAAACTGCCACATCTCGCGAACGGATTGACCAATCCGCAAAATTTCTGATGCATCTGAAAGCAGAAACTCGCCCGATTACAACGGTATGCGTACTTTGCCACTAGGCCGCCCTAGTAATTCGTTTCGAGCATCAGAACTGCGAAAATTTTGAGTTTCTCAAGCGTTTCTTACTTCCAAACTGCCATATCTCGCGAACGGATTGACCAATCCGCAAAATTTCTGTTGCATCTGAAAGTGGAAACTCGCCCGATTACAACTGTATGCGTACTTTTCCCCTAGGCCGTTCTAGTTATGCTTGACGAGCATCAGAACTGCGAAAATTTTGAGTTTCTCAAGCGTTTCTTACCTCCAAACTGCCATATCTCGCGAACGGTTTGACCAATCCGCAAAATTTCTGTTGCATCTGAAAGTAGAAACTCGCCCGATTACAACGGTATGCGTACTTTTCCCCAAGGTCGTTCTAGTTATTCGTTTCGAGCATCAGAACTGCGAAAATTTTGAGTTTCTCAAGCGTTTCTTACCTACAAACTGCCACATCTCGCGAACGGATGGACCAATACGCAAAATTTCTGATGCATCTGAAAGCAGAAACTCGCCCGATTACAACACTGTGCGTACTTTTCCCCTAGGCCGTTCTAGTTGTTCGTTTCGAGCATCAGAACTGCGAAAATTTTGAGTTTCTCAAGCGTTTCTTACCTCCAAACTGCCATATCTCGCGAACGGATTGACCAATCTGCAAAATTTCTGTTGCATCTGAAAGTAGAAACTCGCCCGATTACAACTGTATGCGTACTTTTCCCCTAGTCCGTTATAGCTATTCGTTTCGAGCATCAGAACTGCGAAAATTTTTAGTTTCTCAAGCGTTTCTTACCTCCAAACTGCCATATCTCGCGAACGAATTGACCAATCCGCAAAATTTCTGTTGCATCTGAAAGTAGAAACTCGCCCGATTACAACGGTATGCGTACTTTTCCCCTAGGCCGTTCTAGTTATGCTTGTCGAGCATCAGAACTGCGAAAATTTTGAGTTTCTCAAGCGTTTCTTACCTCCAAACTGCCATATCTCGCGAACGGATTGACCAATCCGCAAAATTTCTTCTGCATCTGAAAGTAGAAACTCGCCCGATTACAACACTATGCGTACTTTTCCCCTAGGCCGTTCTAGTTGTTCGTTTCGAGCATCAGAACTGCGAAAATTTTGAGTTTCTCAAGCGTTTCTTACCTCCAAACTGCCATATCTCGCGAACGGATTGAGCAATCCGCAAAATTTCTGTTGCATCTGAAAGTAGAAACTCGCCCGATTACAACTGTATGCGTACTTTTCCCCTAGACCGTTCTAGTTATTCGTTTCGAGCATCAGAACTGCGAAAATTTTGAGTTTCTCAAGCGTTTCTTACCTCCAAACTGCCATATCTCGCGAACGGATTGACCAATCCGCAAAATTTCTGTTGCATCTGAATGTAGAAACTCGCCCGATTGCAACGGTATGCGTACTTTTCCCCTAGGCCGCTCTGGTTATTCGTTTCGAGCATCAGAACTGTGAAAATTTTGAGTTTCTCAAGCGTTTCTTACCTCCAAACTGCCATAACTCGCGAACGGATTGACCAATCCGCAAAATTTCTGTTGCATCTGAAAGTAGAAACTCGCCCGATTACAACACTATGCGTACTTTTCCCCTAGGCCGTTCTAGTTGTTCGTTTCGAGCATCAGAACTGCGAAAATTTTTAGTTTCTCAAGCGTTTCTTACCTCCAAACTGCTATATCTCGCGAACGAATTGACCAATCCGCAAAATTTCTGTTGCATCTGAAGGTAGAAACTCGCCCGATTACAACGGTATGCGTACTTTTCCCCTAGGCCGTTCTAGTTGTTCGTTTCGAGCATCAGAACTGCGAAAATTTTGAGTTTCTCAAGCGTTTCTTACCTCCAAACTGCCATATCTCGCGAACGGATTGACCAATCTGCAAAATTTCTGTTGCATCTGAAAGTAGAAACTCGCCCGATTACAACTGTATGCGTACTTTTCCCCTAGTCCGTTATAGTTATTCGTTTCGAGCATCAGAACTGCGAAAATTTTTAGTTTCTCAAGCGTTTCTTACCTCCAAACTGCCATATCTCGCGAACGAATTGACCAATCCGCAAAATTTCTGTTGCATCTGAAAGTAGAAACTCGCCCGATTACAACGGTATGCGTACTTTTCCCCTAGGCCGTTCTAGTTATGCTTGTCGAGCATCAGAACTGCGAAAATTTTGAGTTTCTCAAGCGTTTCTTACCTCCAAACTGCCATATCTCGCGAACGGATTGACCAATCCGCAAAATTTCTGTTGCATCTGAAAGTAGAAACTCGCCCGATTACAACACTATGCGTACTTTTCCCCTAGGCCGTTCTAGTTGTTCGTTTCGAGCATCAGAACTGCGAAAATTTTGAGTTTCTCAAGCGTTTCTTACCTCCAAACTGCCATATCTCGCGAACGGATTGACCAATCCGCAAAATTTCTGTTGCATCTGAAAGTAGAAACTCGCCCGATTACAACTGTATGCGTACTTTTCCCCCAGTCCGTTCTAGTTATTCGTTTCGAGCATCAGAACTGCGTAAATTTGGAGTTCCTCAAGCGTTTCTTACCTCCAAACTGCCATATCTCGCGAACGGATTGACCAATCCGCAAAATTTCTGTTGCATCTGAAGGTAGAAACTCGCCCGATTACAACTGTATGCGTACTTTTCCCCTAGACCGTTCTAGTTATTCGTTTCGAGCATCAGAACTGCGAAAATTTTGAGTTTCTCAAGCGTTTCTTACCTCCAAACTGCCATATCTCGCGAACGGAATGACCAATCCGCAAAATTTCTGTTGCATCTGAAAGTAGAAACTCGCCCGATTGCAACGGTATGCGTACTTTTCCCCTAGGCCGTTCTGGTTATTCGTTTCGAGCATCAGAACTGTGAAAATTTTGAGTTTCTCAAGCGTTTCTTACCTCCAAACTGCCATATCTCGCGAACGGATTGACCAATCCGCAAAATTTCTGTTGCATCTGAAAGTAGAAACTCGCCCGATTGCAACGGTATGCGTACTTTTCCCCTAGGCCGTTCTGGTTATTCGTTTCGAGCATCAGAACTGTGAAAATTTTGAGTTTCTCAAGCGTTTCTTACCTCCAAACTGCCATATCTCGCGAACGGATTGACCAATCCGCAAAATTTCTGTTGCATCTGAAAGTAGAAACTCGCCCGATTACAACACTATGCGTACTTTTCCCCTAGGCCGTTCTAGTTGTTCGTTTCGAGCATCAGAACTGCGAAAATTTTTAGTTTCTCAAGCGTTTCTTACCTCCAAACTGCCATATCTCGCGAACGAATTGACCAATCCGCAAAATTTCTGTTGCATCTGAAAGTAGAAACTCGCCCGATTACAACGGTATGCGTACTTTTCCCCTAGGCCGTTCTAGTTGTTCGTTTCGAGCATCAGAACTGCGAAAATTTTGAGTTTCTCAAGCGTTTCTTACCTCCAAACTGCCATATCTCGCGAACGGATTGACCAATCCGCAAAGTTTCTGTTGCATCTGAAAGTAGAAACTCGCCCGATTACAACTGTATGCGTACTTTTCCCCTAGGCCGTTCTTGTTATTCGTTTCGAGCAACAGAACTGCGAAAATTTTGAGTTTCTCAAGCGTTGCTTACCTCCAAACTGCCATATCTCGCGAACGGATTGACCAATCCGCAAAATTTCTGTTGCATCTGAAAGTAGATACTCGCCCGATTACAACGGTATACGTACTTTTCCCCTAGGCCGTTCTAGTTATTCGCTTCGAGCATCAGAACTGCGAAAATTTTGAGTTTCTCAAGCGTTTCTTACCTCCAAACTGCCATATCTCGCGAACGGATTGAGCAATCCGCAAAATTTCTGTTGCATCTGAAAGTAGAAACTCGCCCGATTACAACTGTATGCGTACTTTTCCCCTAGACCGTTCTAGTTATTCGTTTCGAGCATCAGAACTGCGAAAATTTTGAGTTTCTCAAGCGTTTCTTACCTCCAAACTGCCATATCTCGCGAACGGATTGACCAATCCGCAAAATTTCTGTTGCATCTGAATGTAGAAACTCGCCCGATTGCAACGGTATGCGTACTTTTCCCCTAGGCCGTTCTGGTTATTCGTTTCGAGCATCAGAACTGTGAAAATTTTGAGTTTCTCAAGCGTTTCTTACCTCCAAACTGCCATAACTCGCGATCGGATTGACCAATCCGCAAAATTTCTGTTGCATCTGAAAGTAGAAACTCGCCCGATTACAACACTATGCGTACTTTTCCCCTAGGCCGTTCTAGTTGTTCGTTTCGAGCATCAGAACTGCGAAAATTTTTAGTTTCTCAAGCGTTTCTTACCTCCAAACTGCTATATCTCGCGAACGAATTGACCAATCCGCAAAATTTCTGTTGCATCTGAAGGTAGAAACTCGCCCGATTACAACGGTATGCGTACTTTTCCCCTAGGCCGTTCTAGTTGTTCGTTTCGAGCATCAGAACTGCGAAAATTTTGAGTTTCTCAAGCGTTTCTTACCTCCAAACTGCCATATCTCGCGAACGGATTGACCAATCTGCAAAATTTCTGTTGCATCTGAAAGTAGAAACTCGCCCGATTACAACTGTATGCGTACTTTTCCCCTAGTCCGTTATAGTTATTCGTTTCGAGCATCAGAACTGCGAAAATTTTTAGTTTCTCAAGCGTTTCTTACCTCCAAACTGCCATATCTCGCGAACGAATTGACCAATCCGCAAAATTTCTGTTGCATCTGAAAGTAGAAACTCGCCCGATTACAACGGTATGCGTACTTTTCCCCTAGGCCGTTCTAGTTATGCTTGTCGAGCATCAGAACTGCGAAAATTTTGAGTTTCTCAAGCGTTTCTTACCTCCAAACTGCCATATCTCGCGAACGGATTGACCAATCCGCAAAATTTCTGTTGCATCTGAAAGTAGAAACTCGCCCGATTACAACACTATGCGTACTTTTCCCCTAGGCCGTTCTAGTTGTTCGTTTCGAGCATCAGAACTGCGAAAATTTTGAGTTTCTCAAGCGTTTCTTACCTCCAAACTGCCATATCTCGCGAACGGATTGACCAATCCGCAAAATTTCTGTTGCATCTGAAAGTAGAAACTCGCCCGATTACAACTGTATGCGTACTTTTCCCCCAGTCCGTTCTAGTTATTCGTTTCGAGCATCAGAACTGCGTAAATTTGGAGTTCCTCAAGCGTTTCTTACCTCCAAACTGCCATATCTCGCGAACGGATTGACCAATCCGCAAAATTTCTGTTGCATCTGAAGGTAGAAACTCGCCCGATTACAACTGTATGCGTACTTTTCCCCTAGACCGTTCTAGTTATTCGTTTCGAGCATCAGAACTGCGAAAATTTTGAGTTTCTCAAGCGTTTCTTACCTCCAAACTGCCATATCTCGCGAACGGAATGACCAATCCGCAAAATTTCTGTTGCATCTGAAAGTAGAAACTCGCCCGATTGCAACGGTATGCGTACTTTTCCCCTAGGCCGTTCTGGTTATTCGTTTCGAGCATCAGAACTGTGAAAATTTTGAGTTTCTCAAGCGTTTCTTACCTCCAAACTGCCATATCTCGCGAACGGATTGACCAATCCGCAAAATTTCTGTTGCATCTGAAAGTAGAAACTCGCCCGATTGCAACGGTATGCGTACTTTTCCCCTAGGCCGTTCTGGTTATTCGTTTCGAGCATCAGAACTGTGAAAATTTTGAGTTTCTCAAGCGTTTCTTACCTCCAAACTGCCATATCTCGCGAACGGATTGACCAATCCGCAAAATTTCTGTTGCATCTGAAAGTAGAAACTCGCCCGATTACAACACTATGCGTACTTTTCCCCTAGGCCGTTCTAGTTGTTCGTTTCGAGCATCAGAACTGCGAAAATTTTTAGTTTCTCAAGCGTTTCTTACCTCCAAACTGCCATATCTCGCGAACGAATTGACCAATCCGCAAAATTTCTGTTGCATCTGAAGGTAGAAACTCGCCCGATTACAACGGTATGCGTACTTTTCCCCTAGGCCGTTCTAGTTGTTCGTTTCGAGCATCAGAACTGCGAAAATTTTGAGTTTCTCAAGCGTTTCTTACCTCCAAACTGCCATATCTCGCGAACGGATTGACCAATCCGCAAAGTTTCTGTTGCATCTGAAAGTAGAAACTCGCCCGATTACAACTGTATGCGTACTTTTCCCCTAGGCCGTTCTTGTTATTCGTTTCGAGCAACAGAACTGCGAAAATTTTGAGTTTCTCAAGCGTTGCTTACCTCCAAACTGCCATATCTCGCGAACGGATTGACCAATCCGCAAAATTTCTGTTGCATCTGAAAGTAGATACTCGCCCGATTACAACGGTATACGTACTTTTCCCCTAGGCCGTTCTAGTTATTCGCTTCGAGCATCAGAACTGCGAAAATTTTGAGTTTCTCAAGCGTTTCTTACCTCCAAACTGCCATATCTCGCGAACGGATTGACCAATCCGCAAAATTTCTGTTGCATCTGAAAGTAGAAACTCGCCCGATTCCAACGCAATGCATACTTTTCCCCTAGGCCGTTAGTTATTCGTTTCGAGCATCAGAACTGCGAAAATTTTGAGTTTCTCCAGCGTTTCTTACCTACAAACTGCCACATCTCGCGAACGGATTGACCAATCCGCAAAATTTCTGATGCATCTGAAAGCAGAAACTCGCCCGATTACAACGGTATGCGTACTTTGCCACTAGGCCGCCCTAGTAATTCGTTTCGAGCATCAGAACTGCGAAAATTTTGAGTTTCTCAAGCGTTTCTTACTTCCAAACTGCCATATCTCGCGAACGGATTGACCAATCCGCAAAATTTCTGTTGCATCTGAAAGTGGAAACTCGCCCGATTACAACTGTATGCGTACTTTTCCCCTAGGCCGTTCTAGTTATGCTTGACGAGCATCAGAACTGCGAAAATTTTGAGTTTCTCAAGCGTTTCTTACCTCCAAACTGCCATATCTCGCGAACGGTTTGACCAATCCGCAAAATTTCTGTTGCATCTGAAAGTAGAAACTCGCCCGATTACAACGGTATGCGTACTTTTCCCCTAGGCCGTTCTAGTTATTCGTTTCGAGCATCAGAACTGCGAAAATTTTGAGTTTCTCAAGCGTTTCTTACTTCCAAACTGCCATATCTCGCGAACGGATTGACCAATCCGCAAAATTTCTGTTGCATCTGAAGGTAGAAACTCGCCCGATTACAACGGTATGCGTACTTTTCCCCTAGGCCGTTCTTGTTATTCCTTTCGTGCATCAGAACTGCGAAAATTTTGAGTTTCTCAAGCGTTTCTTACATCCAAACTGCCATATCTCGCGAACGGATTGACCAATCCGCAAAATTTCTGTTGCATCTGAAAGTAGAAACTCGCCCGATTACAACGGTATGCGTACTTTTCCCCTAGGCCGTTCTAGTTATGCTTGTCGAGCATCAGAACTGCGAAAATTTTGAGTTTCTCGAGCGTTTCTTACCTCCAAACTGCCATATCTCGCGAACGGATTGACCAATCCGCAAAATTTCTTCTGCATCTGAAAGTAGAAACTCGCCCGATTAAAACACTATGCGTACTTTTCCCCTAGGCCGTTCTAGTTGTTCGTTTCGAGCATCAGAACTGCGAAAATTTTGAGTTTCTCAAGCGTTTCTTACCTCCAAACTGCCATATCTCGCGAACGGATTGACCAATCCGCAAAATTTCTGTTGCATCTGAAAGTAGAAACTCGCCCGATTACAACTGTATGCGTACTTTTCCCCCAGTCCGTTCTAGTTATTCGTTTCGAGCATCAGAACTGCGTAAATTTGGAGTTCCTCAAGCGTTTCTTACCTCCAAACTGCCATATCTCGCGAACGGATTGACCAATCCGCAAAATTTCTGTTGCATCTGAAGGTAGAAACTCGCCCGATTACAACTGTATGCGTACTTTTCCCCTAGACCGTTCTAGTTATTCGTTTCGAGCATCAGAACTGCGAAAATTTTGAGTTTCTCAAGCGTTTCTTACCTCCAAACTGCCATATCTCGCGAACGGATTGACCAATCCGCAAAATTTCTGTTGCATCTGAAAGTAGAAACTCGCCCGATTGCAACGGTATGCGTACTTTTCCCCTAGGCCGTTCTAGTTGTTCGTTTCGAGCATCAGAACTGTGAAAATTTTGAGTTTCTCAAGCGTTTCTTACTTCCAAACTGCCATATCTCGCGAACGGATTGACCAATCCGCAAAATTTCTGTTGCATCTGAAGGTAGAAACTCGCCCGATTACAACGGTATGCGTACTTTTCCCCTAGGCCGTTCTTGTTATTCCTTTCGTGCATCAGAACTGCGAAAATTTTGAGTTTCTCAAGCGTTTCTTACATCCAAACTGCCATATCTCGCGAACGGATTGACCAATCCGCAAAATTTCTGTTGCATCTGAAAGTAGAAACTCGCCCGATTACAACGGTATGCGTACTTTTCCCCTAGGCCGTTCTAGTTATGCTTGTCGAGCATCAGAACTGCGAAAATTTTGAGTTTCTCGAGCGTTTCTTACCTCCAAACTGCCATATCTCGCGAACGGATTGACCAATCCGCAAAATTTCTTCTGCATCTGAAAGTAGAAACTCGCCCGATTAAAACACTATGCGTACTTTTCCCCTAGGCCGTTCTAGTTGTTCGTTTCGAGCATCAGAACTGCGAAAATTTTGAGTTTCTCAAGCGTTTCTTACCTCCAAACTGCCATATCTCGCGAACGGATTGACCAATCCGCAAAATTTCTGTTGCATCTGAAAGTAGAAACTCGCCCGATTACAACTGTATGCGTACTTTTCCCCCAGTCCGTTCTAGTTATTCGTTTCGAGCATCAGAACTGCGTAAATTTGGAGTTCCTCAAGCGTTTCTTACCTCCAAACTGCCATATCTCGCGAACGGATTGACCAATCCGCAAAATTTCTGTTGCATCTGAAGGTAGAAACTCGCCCGATTACAACTGTATGCGTACTTTTCCCCTAGACCGTTCTAGTTATTCGTTTCGAGCATCAGAACTGCGAAAATTTTGAGTTTCTCAAGCGTTTCTTACCTCCAAACTGCCATATCTCGCGAACGGATTGACCAATCCGCAAAATTTCTGTTGCATCTGAAAGTAGAAACTCGCCCGATTGCAACGGTATGCGTACTTTTCCCCTAGGCCGTTCTAGTTGTTCGTTTCGAGCATCAGAACTGTGAAAATTTTGAGTTTCTCAAGCGTTTCTTACCTCCAAACTGCCATATCTCGCGAACGGATTGACCAATCCGCAAAATTTCTGTTGCATCTGAAAGTAGAAACTCGCCCGATTACAACACTATGCGTACTTTTCCCCTAGGCCGTTCTAGTTGTTCGTTTCGAGCATCAGAACTGCGAAAATTTTTAGTTTCTCAAGCGTTTCTTACCTCCAAACTGCCATATCTCGCGAACGAATTGACCAATCCGCAAAATTTCTGTTGCATCTGAAAGTAGAAACTCGCCCGATTACAACGGTATGCGTACTTTTCCCCTAGGCCGTTCTAGTTGTGCTTGTCGAGCATCAGAACTGCGAAAATTTTGAGTTCATCAAGCGTTCCTTACCTCCAAACTGCCATATCTCGCGAACGGATTGACCAATCCACAAAATTTCTGTTGCATCTGAAAGTAGAAACTCGCCCGATTACAACTGTATGCGTACTTTTCCCCTAGGCCGTTCTAGTTATTCGTTTCGAGCAACAGAACTGCGAAAATTTTGAGTTTCTCAAGCGTTGCTTGCCTCCAAACTGCCGTATCTCGCGAACGGATCGACCAATCCGCAAAATTTCTGTTGCATCTGAAAGTAGAAACTCGCCCGATTACAACGGTATGCATACTTTTCCCCTAGGCCGTTAGTTATTCGTTTCGAGCATCAGAACTGCGAAAATTTTGAGTTTCTCAAGCGTTTCTTACTTCCAAACTGCCATATCTCGCGAACGGATTGACCAATCCGCAAAATTTCTGTTGCATCTGAAGGTAGAAACTCGTCCGATTACAACGGTATGCGTACTTTTCCCCTAGGCCGTTCTAGTTGTTCGTTTCGAGCATCAGAACTGCGAAAATTTTTAGTTTCTCAACCGTTTCTTACCTCCAAACTGCCATATCTCGCGAACGGATTGACCAATCCGCAAAATTTCTGTTGCATCTGAAAGTAGAAACTCGCCCGATTACAACGGTATGCGTACTTTTCCCCTAGGCCGTTCTAGTTGTGCTTGTCGAGCATCAGAACTGCGAAAATTTTGAGTTCATCAAGCGTTCCTTACCTCCAAACTGCCATATCTCGCGAACGGATTGACCAATCCACAAAATTTCTGTTGCATCTGAAAGTAGAAACTCGCCCGATTACAACTGTATGCGTACTTTTCCCCTAGGCCGTTCTAGTTATTCGTTTCGAGCAACAGAACTGCGAAAATTTTGAGTTTCTCAAGCGTTTCTTACTTCCAAACTGCCATATCTCGCGAACGGATTGACCAATCCGCAAAATTTCTGATGCATCTGAAAGCAGAAACTCGCCCGATTACAACGGTATGCGTACTTTTCCCCTAGGCCGCCCTAGTAATTCGTTTCGAGCATCAGAGCTGCGAAAATTTTGAGTTTCTCAAGCGTTTCTTACTTCCAAACTGCCATATCTCGCGAAAGGATTGACCAATCCGCAAAATTTCTGTTGCATCTGAAAGTGGAAACTCGCCCGATTACAACTGTATGCGTACTTTTCCCCTGGGCCGTTCTAGTTATGCTTGTCGAGCATCAGAACTGCGAAAATTTTGAGTTTCTCAAGCGTTTCTTACCTCCAAACTGCCATATCTCGCGAACGGATTGACCAATCCGCAAAATTTCTGTTGCATCTGAAGGTAGAATCTAGCCCGATTACAACGGTGTGCGTACTTTTCCCCTAGGCCGTTCTAGTTATTCGTTTCGAGCATCAGAACTGCGAAAATTTTGAGTTTCTCAATCGTTGCTTACCTCCAAACTGCCATATCTCGCGAACGGATTGACCAATCCGCAAAATTTCTGTTGCATCTGAAAGTAGAAACTCGCCCGATTACAACGGTATACGTACTTTTCCCCTAGGCCGCTCTAGTTATTCGTTTCGAGCATCAGAACTGCGAAAATTTTGAGTTTCTCAAGCGTTTCTTACCTACAAACTGCCACATCTCGCGAACGGATTGACCAATCCGCAAAATTTCTGATGCATCTGAAAGCATAAACTCGCCCGATTACGACGGTATGCGTACTTTTCCCCTAGGCCGCCCTAGTAATTCGTTTCGAGCATCAGAACTGCGAAAATTTTGAGTTTCTCAAGCGTTTCTTACTTCCAAACTGCCATATCTCGCGAACGGATTGACCAATCCGCAAAATTTCTGTTGCATCTGAAAGTGGAAACTCGCCCGGTTAAAACTGTATGCGTACTTTTCCCCTAGGCCGTTCTAGTTATTCGTTTCGAGCATCAGAACTGCGAAAATTTTGAGTTTCTCAAGCGTTTCTTACCTCCAAACTGCCATATCTCGCGAACGGATTGACCAATCCGCAAAATTTCTGTTGCACCTGAAAGTAGAAACTCGCCCGATTACAACGGTATGCGTACTCTTCCCCTAGGCCTTTCTAGTTATTCGTTTCGAGCATCAGAACTGCGAAAATTTTGAGTTTCTCAAGCGTTTCTTACCTCCAAACTGCCACATCTCGCGAACGGATTGACCAATCCGCAAAACTTCTGATGCATCTGAAAGCAGAAACTCGCCCGATTACAACGGTATGCGTACTTTTCCCCTAGGCCTTTCTAGTTATTCGTTTCGAGCATCAGAACTGCGAAAATTTTGAGTTTCTCAAGCGTTTCTTACATCCAAACTGCCATATCTCGCGAACGGATTGACCAATCCGCAAAATTTCTGTTGCATCTGAAAGTAGAAACTCGCCCGATTACAACGGTGTGCGTACTTTTCCCCTAGGCCGTTCTGGTAATTCGTTTAGAGCATCAGAACTGTGAAAATTTTTAGTTTCTCAAGCGTTTCTTACATCCAAACTGCCATATCTCGCGAACGAATTGACCAATCCGCAAAATTTCTGTTGCATCTGAAAGTAGAAACTCGCCCGATTACAACGGTATGCGTACTTTTCCCCTAGGCCGTTCTAGTTGTGCTTTTCGAGCATCAGAACTGCGAAAATTTTGAGTTCATCAAGCGTTTCTTACATCCAAACTGCCATATCTCGCGAACGGATTGACCAATCCGCAAAATTTCTGTTGCATCTGAAAGTAGAAACTCGCCCGATTACAACTGTATGGGTACTTTTCCCCTAGGCCGTTCTAGTTATTCGTTTCGAGCAACAGAACTGCGAAAATTTTGAGTTTCTCAAGCGTTGCTTACCTCCAAACTGCCATATCTCGCGAACGGATTGACCAATCCGCAAAATTTCTGTTGCATCTGAAAGTAGAAACTCGCCCGATTACAACGGTATACGTACTTTTCCCCTAGGCCGTTCTAGTTATTCGCTTCGAGCATCAGAACTGCGAAAATTTTGAGTTTCTCAAGCGTTTCTTACCTCCAAACTGCCATATCTCGCGAACGGATTGACCAATCCGCAAAATTTCTGTTGCATCTGAAAGTAGAAACTCGCCCGATTACAACGGTGTGCGTACTTTTCCCCTAGGCCGTTCTGGTTATTCGTTTAGAGCATCAGAACTGTGAAAATCTTTAGTTTCTCAAGCGTTTCTTACATCCAAACTGCCATATCTCGCGAACGAATTGACCAATCCGCAAAATTTCTGTTGCATCTGAAAGAAGAAACTCGCCCGATTACAACGGTATGCGTACTTTTCCCCTAGGCCGTTCTAGTTGTGCTTTTCGAGCATCAGAACTGCGAAAATTTTGAGTTCATCAAGCGTTTCTTACATCCAAACTGCCATATCTCGCGAACGGATTGACCAATCCGCAAAATTTCTGTTGCATCTGAAAGTAGAAACTCGCCCGATTACAACGGTATACGTACTTTTCCCCTAGGCCGTTCTAGTTATTCGCTTCGAGCATCAGAACTGCGAAAATTTTGAGTTTCTCAAGCGTTTCTTACCTCCAAACTGCCATATCTCGCGAACGGATTGACCAATCCGCAAAATTTCTGTTGCATCTGAAAGTAGAAACTCGCCCGATTACAACGGTGTGCATACTTTTCCCCTAGGCCGTTCTAGTTATTCGTTTCGAGCATCAGAACTGCGAAAATTTTGAGTTTCTCAAGCGTTTCTTACTTCCAAACTGCCAAATCTCGCGAACGGATTGACCAATCCGCAAAATTTCTGTTGCATCTGAAGGTAGAAACTCGCCCGATTACAACGGTATGCGTACTTTTCCCCTAGGCCGTTCTAGTTATTCGTTTCGAGCATCAGAACTGCGAAAATTTTGAGTATCTCAAGCGTTTCTTACTTCCAAACTGCCATATCTCGCGAACGGATTGACCAATCCGCAAAATTTCTGTTGCATCTGAAGGTAGAAACTTGCCCGATTACAACGGTATGCGTACTTTTCCCCTAGGCCGTTCTAGTTATTCGTTTCGAGCATCAGCACTGCGAAAATTTTGAGTTTCTCAAGCGTTTCTTACCTACAAACTGCAACACCTCGCGAACGGATTAACCAATCCGCAAAATTTCTGATGCATCTGAAAGCAGAAACTCGCCCGATTACAACGGTATGCGTACTTTTCCCCTAGGCCGCCCTAGTAATTCGTTTCGAGCATCAGAGCTGCGAAAATTTTGAGTTTCTCAAGCGTTTCTTACTTCCAAACTGCCATATCTCGCGAACGGATTGACCAATCCGCAAAATTTCTGTTGCATCTGAAAGTGGAAACTCGCCCGATTACAACTGTATGCGTACTTTTCCCCTAGGCCGTTCTAGTTATGCTTGTCGAGCATCAGAACTGCGAAAATTTTGAGTTTCTCAAGCGTTTCTTACCTACAAGCTGCCACATCTCGCGAACGGATTGAC
Organism: Ptiloglossa arizonensis; assembly: GCF_051014685.1. Lineage (NCBI taxonomy): Eukaryota > Metazoa > Arthropoda > Insecta > Hymenoptera > Colletidae > Ptiloglossa > Ptiloglossa arizonensis. The sequence goes on along the minus strand of NW_027478604.1, from coordinate 771,297 downwards.
CAATCCGCAAAATTTCTGATGCATCTGAAAGCAGAAACTCGCCCGATTACAACGGTATCCGTACTTTTCCCCTAGGCCGCCCTAGTAATTCGTTTCGAGCATCAGAACTGCGAAAATTTTGAGTTTCTCAAGCGTTTCTTACTTCCAAACTGCCATATCTCGCGAACGGATTGACCAATCCGCAAAATTTCTGTTGCATCTGAAAGTGGAAACTCGCCCGATTAAAACTGTATGCGTACTTTTCCCCTAGGCCGTTCTAGATATTCGTTTCGAGCAACAGAACTGCGAAAATTTTGAGTTTCTCAAGCGTTGCTTACCTCCAAACTGCCATATCTCGCGAACGGATTGACCAATCCGCAAAATTTCTGTTGCATCTGAAAGTAGAAACTCGCCCGATTACAACGGTATACGTACTTTTCCCCTAGGCCGTTCTAGTTATTCGTTTCGAGCATCAGAACTGCGAAAATTTTGAGTTTCTCAAGCGTTTCTTACCTCCAAACTGCCATATCTCGCGAACGGATTGACCAATCCGCAAAATTTCTGTTGCACCTGAAAGTAGAAACTCGCCCGATTACAACGGTATCCGTACTTTTCCCCTAGGCCGCCCTAGTAATTCGTTTCGAGCATCAGAACTGCGAAAATTTTGAGTTTCTCAAGCGTTTCTTACTTCCAAACTGCCATATCTCGCGAACGGATTGACCAATCCGCAAAATTTCTGTTGCATCTGAAAGTGGAAACTCGCCCGATTAAAACTGTATGCGTACTTTTCCCCTAGGCCGTTCTAGATATTCGTTTCGAGCAACAGAACTGCGAAAATTTTGAGTTTCTCAAGCGTTTCTTACCTCCAAACTGCCACATCTCGAGAACGGATTGACCAATCCGCAAAATTTCTGATGCATCTGAAAGCAGAAACTCGCCCGATTACAACGGTATGCGTACTTTTCCCCTAGGCCTTTCTAGTTATTCGTTTCGAGCATCAGAACTGCGAAAATTTTGAGTTTCTCAAGCGTTTCTTACCTCCAAACTGCCATATCTCGCGAACGGATTGACCAATCCGCAAATTTTCTGTTGCATCTGAAAGTAGAAACTCGCCCGATTACAACGGTGTGCGTACTTTTCCCCTAGGCCGTTCTAGTTATGCTTGTCGAGCATCAGAACTGCGAAAATTTTGAGTTTCTCAAGCGTTTCTTACCTCCAAACTGCCATATCTCGCTAACGGATTGACCAATCCGCAAAATTTCTGTTGCATCTGAAAGTGGAAACTCGCCCGATTACAACTGTATGCGTACTTTTCCCCTAGGCCGTTCTAGTTATTCGTATCGAGCAACAGAACTGCGAAAACTTGAGTTTCTCAAGCGTTGCTTACCTCCAAACTGCCATATCTCGCGAACGGATTGACCAATCCGCAAAATTTCTGTTGCATCTGAAAGTGGAAACTCGCCCGATTACAACTGTATGCGTACTTTTCCCTTAGGCCGTGCTAGTTATTCGTTTCGCGCAACAAAACTGCGAAAATTTTGAGTTACTCAAGCGTTTCTTACCTCCAAACTGCCATATCTCGCGAACGGATTGACCAATCCGCAAAGTTTCTGTTGCATCTGAAAGTAGAAACTCGCCCGATTACAACGGTATGCGTACTTTTCCCCTAGGCCGCCCTAGTAATTCGTTTCGAGCATCAGAACTGCGAAAATTTTGAGTTTCTCAAGCGTTTCTTACTTCCAAACTGCCATATCTCGCGAACGGATTGACCAATCCGCAAAATTTCTGTTGCATCTGAAAGTGGAAACTCGCCCGCTTAAAACTGTATGCGTACTTTTCCCCTAGGCCGTTCTAGATATTCGTTTCGAGCAACAGAACTGCGAAAATTTTGAGTTTCTCAAGCGTTGCTTACCTCCAAACTGCCATATCTCGCGAACGGATTGACCAATCCGCAAAATTTCTGTTGCATCTGAAAGTAGAAACTCGCCCGATTACAACGGTATACGTACTTTTCCCCTAGGCCGTTCTAGTTATTCGTTTCGAGCATCAGAACTGCGAAAATTTTGAGTTTCTCAAGCGTTTCTTACCTCCAAACTGCCATATCTCGCGAACGGATTGACCAATCCGCAAAATTTCTGTTGCACCTGAAAGTAGAAACTCGCCCGATTACAACGGTATGCGTACTCTTCCCCTAGGCCTTCCTAGTTATTCGTTTCGAGCATCAGAACTACGAAAATTTTGAGTTTCTCAAGCGTTTCTTACCTCCAAACTGCCACATCTCGAGAACGGATTGACCAATCCGCAAAATTTCTGATGCATCTGAAAGCAGAAACTCGCCCGATTACAACGGTATGCGTACTTTTCCCCTAGGCCTTTCTAGTTATTCGTTTCGAGCATCAGAACTGCGAAAATTTTGAGTTTCTCAAGCGTTTCTTACCTCCAAACTGCCATATCTCGCGAACGGATTGACCAATCCGCAAAATTTCTGTTGCATCTGAAAGTAGAAACTCGCCCGATTACAACAGTGTGCGTACTTTTCCCCTAGGCCGTTCTAGTTATGCTTGTCGAGCATCAGAACTGCGAAAATTTTGAGTTTCTCAAGCGTTTCTTACCTCCAAACTGCCATATCTCGCTAACGGATTGACCAATCCGCAAAATTTCTGTTGCATCTGAAAGTGGAAACTCGCCCGATTACAACTGTATGCGTACTTTTCCCCTAGTCCGTTCTAGTTATTCGTTTCGAGCATCAGAACTGCGAAAATATTGAGTTTCTCAAGCGTTTCTTACCTCCAAACTGCCACATCTCGCGAACGGATTGACCAATCCGCAAAATTTCTGTTGCATCTGAAAGTGGAAACTCGCCCGATTACAACTGTATGCGTACTTTTCCCCTAGGCCGTTCTAGTTATTCGTATCGAGCAACAGAACTGCGAAAACTTGAGTTTCTCAAGCGTTGCTTACCTCCAAACTGCCATATCTCGCGAACGGATTGACCAATCCGCAAAATTTCTGTTGCATCTGAAAGTGGAAACTCGCCCGATTACAACTGTATGCGTACTTTTCCCTTAGGCCGTGCTAGTTATTCGTTTCGCGCAACAAAACTGCGAAAATTTTGAGTTACTCAAGCGTTTCTTACCTCCAAACTGCCATATCTCGCGAACGGATTGACCAATCCGCAAAGTTTCTGTTGCATCTGAAAGTAGAAACTCGCCCGATTACAACGGTATGCGTACTTTTCCCCTAGGCCTTTCTAGTTATTCGTTTCGAGCATCAGAACTGCGAAAATTTTGAGTTTCTCAGGCGTTTCTTACTTCCAAACTGCCACATCTCGCGAACGGATTAACCAATCCGCAAAATTTCTGATGCATCGGAAAGCAGAAACTCGCCCGATTACAACACTATGCGTACTTTTCCCCTAGGCCTTTCTAGTTATTCGTTTCGATCATCAGAACTGCGAAAATTTTGAGTTTCTCAATCGTTGCTTACCTCCAAACTGCCATATCTCGCGAACGGATTGACCAATCCGCAAAATTTTTGTTGCGTCTGAAAGTAGAAACTCGCCCGATTACAACGGTATACGTACTTTTCCCCTAGGCCGTTCTAGTTATTCGTTTCGAGCATCAGAACTGCGAAAATTTTGAGTTTCTCAAGCGTTTCTTACCTACAAACTGCCACATCTCGCGAACGGATTGACCAATCCGCAAAATTTCTGATGCATCTGAAAGCAGAAACTCGCCCGATTACAACGGTATCCGTACTTTTCCCCTAGGCCGCCCTAGTAATTCGTTTCGAGCATCAGAACTGCGAAAATTTTGAGTTTCTCAAGCGTTTCTAACTTCCAAACTGCCATATCTCGCGAACGGATTGACCAATCCGCAAAATTTCTGTTGCATCTGAAAGTGGAAACTCGCCCGATTAAAACTGTATGCGTACTTTTCCCCTAGGCCGTTCTAGATATTCGTTTCGAGCAACAGAACTGCGAAAATTTTGAGTTACTCAAGCGTTTCTTACCTCCAAACTGCCATATCTCGCGAACGGATTGACCAATCCGCAAAGTTTCTGTTGCATCTGAAAGTAGAAACTCGCCCGATTACAACGGTATGCGTACTTTTCCCCTAGGCCGCCCTAGTAATTCGTTTCGAGCATCAGAACTGCGAAAATTTTGAGTTTCTCAAGCGTTTCTTACTTCCAAACTGCCATATCTCGCGAACGGATTGACCAATCCGCAAAATTTCTGTTGCATCTGAAAGTGGAAACTCGCCCGCTTAAAACTGTATGCGTACTTTTCCCCTAGGCCGTTCTAGATATTCGTTTCGAGCAACAGAACTGCGAAAATTTTGAGTTTCTCAAGCGTTGCTTACCTCCAAACTGCCATATCTCGCGAACGGATTGACCAATCCGCAAAATTTCTGTTGCATCTGAAAGTAGAAACTCGCCCGATTACAACGGTATACGTACTTTTCCCCTAGGCCGTTCTAGTTATTCGTTTCGAGCATCAGAACTGCGAAAATTTTGAGTTTCTCAAGCGTTTCTTACTTCCAAACTGCCACATCTCGCGAACGGATTGACGAATCCGTAAAATTTCTGATGCATCTGAAAGCAGAAACTCGCCCGATTACAACGGTATGCGTACTTTTCCCCTAGGCCGCCCTAGTTATTCGTTTCGAGCATCAGAACTGCGAAAATTTTGAGTTTCTCAAGCGTTTCTTACTTCCAAACTGCCATATCTCGCGAACGGATTGACCAATCTGCAAAATTTCTGATGCATCTGAAAGCAGAAACTCGCCCGATTACAACGGTATGCGTACTTTTCCCCTAGGCCGCCCTAGTTATTCGTTTCGAGCATCAGAATTGCGAAAATTTTGAGTTTCTCAAGCGATTCTTACATCCAAACTGCCATATCTCGCGAACGGATTGACCAATCCGCAAAATTTCTGTTGCACCTGAAAGTAGAAACTCGCCCGATTACAACGGCATGCGTACTTTTCCCCTAGGCCGTTCTAGTTATGCTTGTCGAGCATCAGAACTGCGAAAATTTTGAGTTTCTCAAGCGTTTCTTACCTCCAAACTGCCATATCTCGCTAACGGATTGACCAATCCGCAAAATTTCTGTTGCATCTGAAAGTGGAAACTCGCCCGATTACAACTGTATGCGTACTTTTCCCCTAGTCCGTTCTAGTTATTCGTTTCGAGCATCAGAACTGCGAAAATATTGAGTTTCTCAAGCGTTTCTTACCTCCAAACTGCCACATCTCGCGAACGGATTGACCAATCCGCAAAATTTCTGTTGCATCTGAAAGTGGAAACTCGCCCGATTACAACTGTATGCGTACTTTTCCCCTAGGCCGTTCTAGTTATTCGTATCGAGCAACAGAACTGCGAAAACTTGAGTTTCTCAAGCGTTGCTTACCTCCAAACTGCCATATCTCGCGAACGGATTGACCAATCCGCAAAATTTCTGTTGCATCTGAAAGTGGAAACTCGCCCGATTACAACTGTATGCGTACTTTTCCCTTAGGCCGTGCTAGTTATTCGTTTCGCGCAACAAAACTGCGAAAATTTTGAGTTACTCAAGCGTTTCTTACCTCCAAACTGCCATATCTCGCGAACGGATTGACCAATCCGCAAAGTTTCTGTTGCATCTGAAAGTAGAAACTCGCCCGATTACAACGGTATGCGTACTTTTCCCCTAGGCCTTTCTAGTTATTCGTTTCGAGCATCAGAACTGCGAAAATTTTGAGTTTCTCAGGCGTTTCTTACTTCCAAACTGCCACATCTCGCGAACGGATTAACCAATCCGCAAAATTTCTGATGCATCGGAAAGCAGAAACTCGCCCGATTACAACACTATGCGTACTTTTCCCCTAGGCCTTTCTAGTTATTCGTTTCGATCATCAGAACTGCGAAAATTTTGAGTTTCTCAATCGTTGCTTACCTCCAAACTGCCATATCTCGCGAACGGATTGACCAATCCGCAAAATTTTTGTTGCGTCTGAAAGTAGAAACTCGCCCGATTACAACGGTATACGTACTTTTCCCCTAGGCCGTTCTAGTTATTCGTTTCGAGCATCAGAACTGCGAAAATTTTGAGTTTCTCAAGCGTTTCTTACCTACAAACTGCCACATCTCGCGAACGGATTGACCAATCCGCAAAATTTCTGATGCATCTGAAAGCAGAAACTCGCCCGATTACAACGGTATCCGTACTTTTCCCCTAGGCCGCCCTAGTAATTCGTTTCGAGCATCAGAACTGCGAAAATTTTGAGTTTCTCAAGCGTTTCTAACTTCCAAACTGCCATATCTCGCGAACGGATTGACCAATCCGCAAAATTTCTGTTGCATCTGAAAGTGGAAACTCGCCCGATTAAAACTGTATGCGTACTTTTCCCCTAGGCCGTTCTAGATATTCGTTTCGAGCAACAGAACTGCGAAAATTTTGAGTTTCTCAAGCGTTGCTTACCTCCAAACTGCCATATCTCGCGAACGGATTGACCAATCCGCAAAATTTCTGTTGCATCTGAAAGTAGAAACTCGCCCGATTACAACGGTTACGTACTTTTCCCCTAGGCCGTTCTAGTTATTCGTTTCGAGCATCAGAACTGCGAAAATTTTGAGTTTCTCAAGCGTTTCTTACCTCCAAACTGCCATATCTCGCGAACGGATTGACCAATCCGCAAAATTTCTGTTGCTCCTGAAAGTAGAAACTCGCCCGATTACAACGGTATGCGTACTTTTCCCCTAGGCCTTTCTAGTTATTCGTTTCGAGCATCAGAACTGCGAAAATTTTGAGTTTCTCAAGCGTTTCTTACCTCCAAACTGCCACATCTCGCGAACGGATTGACCAATCCGCAAAATTTCTGTTGCATCTGAAAGCAGAAACTCGCCCGATTACAACGGTATGCGTACTTTTCCCCTAGGCCTTTCTAGTTATTCGTTTCGAGCATCAGAACTGCGAAAATTTTGAGTTTCTCAAGCGTTTCTTACCTCCTAACTGCCATATCTCGCGAACGGATTGACCAATCCGCAGAATTTCTGTTGCATCTGAAAGTAGAAACTCGCCCGATTACAACGGTGTGCGTACTTTTCCCCTAGGCCGTTCTAGTTATGCTTGTCGAGCATCAGAACTGCGAAAATTTTGAGTTTCTCAAGCGTTTCTTACCTCCAAACTGCCATATCTCGCTAACGGATTGACCAATCCGCAAAATTTCTGTTGCATCTGAAAGTGGAAACTCGCCCGATTACAACTGTATGCGTACTTTTCCCCTAGGCCGTTCTAGTTATTCGTATCGAGCAACAGAACTGCGAAAACTTGAGTTTCTCAAGCGTTGCTTACCTCCAAACTGCCATATCTCGCGAACGGATTGACCAATCCGCAAAATTTCTGTTGCATCTGAAAGTGGAAACTCGCCCGATTACAACTGTATGCGTACTTTTCCCCTAGGCCGTTCTAGTTATGCTTGACGAGCATCAGAACTGCGAAAATTTTGAGTTTCTCAAGCGTTTCTTACCTCCAAACTGCCATATCTCGCGAACGGTTTGACCAATCCGCAAAATTTCTGTTGCATCTGAAAGTAGAAACTCGCCCGATTACAACGGTATGCGTACTTTTCCCCCAGTCCGTTTTAGTTATTCGTTTCGAGCATCAGAACTGCGAAAATTTTGAGTTTCTCAAGCGTTTCTTACCTCCAAACTGCCATATCTCGCGAACGGATTGACCAATCCGCAAAATTTCTGTTGCATCTGAAAGTAGAAACTCGCCCGATTACAACGGTATACGTACTTTTCCCCTAGGCCGTTCTAGTTATTCGTTTCGAGCATCAGAACTGCGAAAATTTTGAGTTTCTCAAGCGTTTCTTACCTCCAAACTGCCATATCTCGCGAACGGATTGACCAATCCGCAAAATTTCTGTTGCACCTGAAAGTAGAAACTCGCCCGATTACAACGGTATGCGTACTCTTCCCCTAGGCCTTCCTAGTTATTCGTTTCGAGCATCAGAACTACGAAAATTTTGAGTTTCTCAAGCGTTTCTTACCTCCAAACTGCCACATCTCGAGAACGGATTGACCAATCCGCAAAATTTCTGATGCATCTGAAAGCAGAAACTCGCCCGATTACAACGGTATGCGCACTTTTCCCCTAGGCCTTTCTAGTTATTCGTTTCGAGCATCAGAACTGCGAAAATTTTGAGTTTCTCAAGCGTTTCTTACCTCCAAACTGCCATATCTCGCGAACGGATTGGCCAATCCGCAAATTTTCTGTTGCATCTGAAAGTAGAAACTCGCCCGATTACAACGGTGTGCGTACTTTTCCCCTAGGCCGTTCTAGTTATGCTTGTCGAGCATCAGAACTGCGAAAATTTTGAGTTTCTCAAGCGTTTCTTACCTCCAAACTGCCATATCTCGCTAACGGATTGACCAATCCGCAAAATTTCTGTTGCATCTGAAAGTGGAAACTCGCCCGATTACAACTGTATGCGTACTTTTCCCCTAGGCCGTTCTAGTTATTCGTATCGAGCAACAGAACTGCGAAAACTTGAGTTTCTCAAGCGTTGCTTACCTCCAAACTGCCATATCTCGCGAACGGATTGACCAATCCGCAAAATTTCTGTTGCATCTGAAAGTGGAAACTCGCCCGATTACAACTGTATGCGTACTTTTCCCTTAGGCCGTGCTAGTTATTCGTTTCGCGCAACAAAACTGCGAAAATTTTGAGTTACTCAAGCGTTTCTTACCTCCAAACTGCCATATCTCGCGAACGGATTGACCAATCCGCAACGTTTCTGTTGCATCTGAAAGTAGAAACTCGCCCGATTACAACGGTATGCGTACTTTTCCCCTAGGCCGCCCTAGTAATTCGTTTCGAGCATCAGAACTGCGAAAATTTTGAGTTTCTCAAGCGTTTCTTACTTCCAAACTGCCATATCTCGCGAACGGATTGACCAATCCGCAAAATTTCTGTTGCATCTGAAAGTGGAAACTCGCCCGCTTAAAACTGTATGCGTACTTTTCCCCTAGGCCGTTCTAGATATTCGTTTCGAGCAACAGAACTGCGAAAATTTTGAGTTTCTCAAGCGTTGCTTACCTCCAAACTGCCATATCTCGCGAACGGATTGACCAATCCGCAAAATTTCTGTTGCATCTGAAAGTAGAAACTCGCCCGATTACAACGGTATACGTACTTTTCCCCTAGGCCGTTCTAGTTATTCGTTTCGAGCATCAGAACTGCGAAAATTTTGAGTTTCTCAAGCGTTTCTTACCTCCAAACTGCCATATCTCGCGAACGGATTGACCAATCCGCAAAATTTCTGTTGCACCTGAAAGTAGAAACTCGCCCGATTACAACGGTATGCGTACTCTTCCCCTAGGCCTTCCTAGTTATTCGTTTCGAGCATCAGAACTACGAAAATTTTGAGTTTCTCAAGCGTTTCTTACCTCCAAACTGCCACATCTCGAGAACGGATTGACCAATCCGCAAAATTTCTGATGCATCTGAAAGCAGAAACTCGCCCGATTACAACGGTATGCGTACTTTTCCCCTAGGCCTTTCTAGTTATTCGTTTCGAGCATCAGAACTGCGAAAATTTTGAGTTTCTCAAGCGTTTCTTACCTCCAAACTGCCATATCTCGCGAACGGATTGACCAATCCGCAAAATTTCTGTTGCATCTGAAAGTAGAAACTCGCCCGATTACAACAGTGTGCGTACTTTTCCCCTAGGCCGTTCTAGTTATGCTTGTCGAGCATCAGAACTGCGAAAATTTTGAGTTTCTCAAGCGTTTCTTACCTCCAAACTGCCATATCTCGCTAACGGATTGACCAATCCGCAAAATTTCTGTTGCATCTGAAAGTGGAAACTCGCCCGATTACAACTGTATGCGTACTTTTCCCCTAGGCCGTTCTAGTTATTCGTATCGAGCAACAGAACTGCGAAAACTTGAGTTTCTCAAGCGTTGCTTACCTCCAAACTGCCATATCTCGCGAACGGATTGACCAATCCGCAAAATTTCTGTTGCATCTGAAAGTGGAAACTCGCCCGATTACAACTGTATGCGTACTTTTCCCTTAGGCCGTGCTAGTTATTCGTTTCGCGCAACAAAACTGCGAAAATTTTGAGTTACTCAAGCGTTTCTTACCTCCAAACTGCCATATCTCGCGAACGGATTGACCAATCCGCAAAGTTTCTGTTGCATCTGAAAGTAGAAACTCGCCCGATTACAACGGTATGCGTACTTTTCCCCTAGGCCTTTCTAGTTATTCGTTTCGAGCATCAGAACTGCGAAAATTTTGAGTTTCTCAGGCGTTTCTTACTTCCAAACTGCCACATCTCGCGAACGGATTAACCAATCCGCAAAATTTCTGATGCATCGGAAAGCAGAAACTCGCCCGATTACAACACTATGCGTACTTTTCCCCTAGGCCTTTCTAGTTATTCGTTTCGATCATCAGAACTGCGAAAATTTTGAGTTTCTCAATCGTTGCTTACCTCCAAACTGCCATATCTCGCGAACGGATTGACCAATCCGCAAAATTTTTGTTGCGTCTGAAAGTAGAAACTCGCCCGATTACAACGGTATACGTACTTTTCCCCTAGGCCGTTCTAGTTATTCGTTTCGAGCATCAGAACTGCGAAAATTTTGAGTTTCTCAAGCGTTTCTTACCTACAAACTGCCACATCTCGCGAACGGATTGACCAATCCGCAAAATTTCTGATGCATCTGAAAGCAGAAACTCGCCCGATTACAACGGTATCCGTACTTTTCCCCTAGGCCGCCCTAGTAATTCGTTTCGAGCATCAGAACTGCGAAAATTTTGAGTTTCTCAAGCGTTTCTAACTTCCAAACTGCCATATCTCGCGAACGGATTGACCAATCCGCAAAATTTCTGTTGCATCTGAAAGTGGAAACTCGCCCGATTAAAACTGTATGCGTACTTTTCCCCTAGGCCGTTCTAGATATTCGTTTCGAGCAACAGAACTGCGAAAATTTTGAGTTTCTCAAGCGTTGCTTACCTCCAAACTGCCATATCTCGCGAACGGATTGACCAATCCGCAAAATTTCTGTTGCATCTGAAAGTAGAAACTCGCCCGATTACAACGGTATACGTACTTTTCCCCTAGGCCGTTCTAGTTATTCGTTTCGAGCATCAGAACTGCGAAAATTTTGAGTTTCTCAAGCGTTTCTTACCTCCAAACTGCCATATCTCGCGAACGGATTGACCAATCCGCAAAATTTCTGTTGCACCTGAAAGTAGAAACTCGCCCGATTACAACGGTATGCGTACTTTTCCCCTAGGCCTTTCTAGTTATTCGTTTCGAGCATCAGAACTGCGAAAATTTTGAGTTTCTCAAGCGTTTCTTACCTCCAAACTGCCACATCTCGCGAACGGATTGACCAATCCGCAAAATTTCTGTTGCATCTGAAAGCAGAAACTCGCCCGATTACAACGGTATGCGTACTTTTCCCCTAGGCCTTTCTAGTTATTCGTTTCGAGCATCAGAACTGCGAAAATTTTGAGTTTCTCAAGCGTTTCTTACCTCCTAACTGCCATATCTCGCGAACGGATTGACCAATCCGCAGAATTTCTGTTGCATCTGAAAGTAGAAACTCGCCCGATTACAACGGTGTGCGTACTTTTCCCCTAGGCCGTTCTAGTTATGCTTGTCGAGCATCAGAACTGCGAAAATTTTGAGTTTCTCAAGCGTTTCTTACCTCCAAACTGCCATATCTCGCTAACGGATTGACCAATCCGCAAAATTTCTGTTGCATCTGAAAGTGGAAACTCGCCCGATTACAACTGTATGCGTACTTTTCCCCTAGGCCGTTCTAGTTATTCGTATCGAGCAACAGAACTGCGAAAACTTGAGTTTCTCAAGCGTTGCTTACCTCCAAACTGCCATATCTCGCGAACGGATTGACCAATCCGCAAAATTTCTGTTGCATCTGAAAGTGGAAACTCGCCCGATTACAACTGTATGCGTACTTTTCCCCTAGGCCGTTCTAGTTATGCTTGACGAGCATCAGAACTGCGAAAATTTTGAGTTTCTCAAGCGTTTCTTACCTCCAAACTGCCATATCTCGCGAACGGTTTGACCAATCCGCAAAATTTCTGTTGCATCTGAAAGTAGAAACTCGCCCGATTACAACGGTATGCGTACTTTTCCCCCAGTCCGTTTTAGTTATTCGTTTCGAGCATCAGAACTGCGAAAATTTTGAGTTTCTCAAGCGTTTCTTACCTCCAAACTGCCATATCTCGCGAACGGATTGACCAATCCGCAAAATTTCTGTTGCATCTGAAAGTAGAAACTCGCCCGATTACAACGGTATACGTACTTTTCCCCTAGGCCGTTCTAGTTATTCGTTTCGAGCATCAGAACTGCGAAAATTTTGAGTTTCTCAAGCGTTTCTTACCTCCAAACTGCCATATCTCGCGAACGGATTGACCAATCCGCAAAATTTCTGTTGCACCTGAAAGTAGAAACTCGCCCGATTACAACGGTATGCGTACTCTTCCTCTAGGCCTTCCTAGTTATTCGTTTCGAGCATCAGAACTACGAAAATTTTGAGTTTCTCAAGCGTTTCTTACCTCCAAACTGCCACATCTCGAGAACGGATTGACCAATCCGCAAAATTTCTGATGCATCTGAAAGCAGAAACTCGCCCGATTACAACGGTATGCGTACTTTTCCCCTAGGCCTTTCTAGTTATTCGTTTCGAGCATCAGAACTGCGAAAATTTTGAGTTTCTCAAGCGTTTCTTACCTCCAAACTGCCATATCTCGCGAACGGATTGACCAATCCGCAAATTTTCTGTTGCATCTGAAAGTAGAAACTCGCCCGATTACAACGGTGTGCGTACTTTTCCCCTAGGCCGTTCTAGTTATGCTTGTCGAGCATCAGAACTGCGAAAATTTTGAGTTTCTCAAGCGTTTCTTACCTCCAAACTGCCATATCTCGCTAACGGATTGACCAATCCGCAAAATTTCTGTTGCATCTGAAAGTGGAAACTCGCCCGATTACAACTGTATGCGTACTTTTCCCCTAGGCCGTTCTAGTTATTCGTATCGAGCAACAGAACTGCGAAAACTTGAGTTTCTCAAGCGTTGCTTACCTCCAAACTGCCATATCTCGCGAACGGATTGACCAATCCGCAAAATTTCTGTTGCATCTGAAAGTGGAAACTCGCCCGATTACAACTGTATGCGTACTTTTCCCTTAGGCCGTGCTAGTTATTCGTTTCGCGCAACAAAACTGCGAAAATTTTGAGTTACTCAAGCGTTTCTTACCTCCAAACTGCCATATCTCGCGAACGGATTGACCAATCCGCAAAGTTTCTGTTGCATCTGAAAGTAGAAACTCGCCCGATTACAACGGTATGCGTACTTTTCCCCTAGGCCGTTCTAGTTATTCGTTTCGAGCATCAGAACTGCGAAAATTTTGAGTTTCTCAAGCGTTTCTTACCTACAAGCTGCCACATCTCGCGAACGGATTGACCAATCCGCAAAATTTCTGATGCATCTGAAAGCAGAAACTCGCCCGATTACAACGGTATCCGTACTTTTCCCCTAGGCCGCCCTAGTAATTCGTTTCGAGCATCAGAACTGCGAAAATTTTGAGTTTCTCAAGCGTTTCTTACTTCCAAACTGCCATATCTCGCGAACGGATTGACCAATCCGCAAAATTTCTGTTGCATCTGAAAGTGGAAACTCGCCCGATTAAAACTGTATGCGTACTTTTCCCCTAGGCCGTTCTAGATATTCGTTTCGAGCAACAGAACTGCGAAAATTTTGAGTTTCTCAAGCGTTGCTTACCTCCAAACTGCCATATCTCGCGAACGGATTGACCAATCCGCAAAATTTCTGTTGCATCTGAAAGTAGAAACTCGCCCGATTACAACGGTATACGTACTTTTCCCCTAGGCCGTTCTAGTTATTCGTTTCGAGCATCAGAACTGCGAAAATTTTGAGTTTTTCAAGCGTTTCTTACCTCCAAACTGCCATACCTCGCGAACGGATTGACCAATCCGCAAAATTTCTGTTGCACCTGAAAGTAGAAACTCGCCCGATTACAACGGTATGCGTACTCTTCCCCTAGGCCTTTCTAGTTATTCGTTTCGAGCATCAGAACTACGAAAATTTTGAGTTTCTCAAGCGTTTCTTACCTCCAAACTGCCACATCTCGAGATCGGATTGACCAATCCGCAAAATTTCTGATGCATCTGAAAGCAGAAACTCGCCCGATTACAACGGTATGCGTACTTTTCAACTAGGCCTTTCTAGTTATTCGTTTCGAGCATCAGAACTGCGAAAATTTTGAGTTTCTCAAGCGTTTCTTACCTCCAAACTGCCATATCTCGCGAACGGATTGACCAATCCGCAAAATTTCTGTTGCATCTGAAAGTAGAAACTCGCCCGATTACAACAGTGTGCGTACTTTTCCCCTAGGCCGTTCTAGTTATGCTTGTCGAGCATCAGAACTGCGAAAATTTTGAGTTTCTCAAGCGTTTCTTACCTCCAAACTGCCATATCTCGCTAACGGATTGACCAATCCGCAAAATTTCTGTTGCATCTGAAAGTGGAAACTCGCCCGATTACAACTGTATGCGTACTTTTCCCCTAGGCCGTTCTAGTTATTCGTATCGAGCAACAGAACTGCGAAAACTTGAGTTTCTCAAGCGTTGCTTACCTCCAAACTGCCATATCTCGCGAACGGATTGACCAATCCGCAAAATTTCTGTTGCATCTGAAAGTGGAAACTCGCCCGATTACAACTGTATGCGTACTTTTCCTTTAGGCCGTGCTAGTTATTCGTTTCGCGCAACAAAACTGCGAAAATTTTGAGTTACTCAAGCGTTTCTTACCTCCAAACTGCCATATCTCGCGAACGGATTGACCAATCCGCAAAGTTTCTGTTGCATCTGAAAGTAGAAACTCGCCCGATTACAACGGTATGCGTACTTTTCCCCTAGGCCGTTCTAGTTATTCGTTTCGAGCATCAGAACTGCGAAAATTTTGAGTTTCTCAGGCGTTTCTTACTTCCAAACTGCCACATCTCGCGAACGGATTAACCAATCCGCAAAATTTCTGATGCATCGGAAAGCAGAAACTCGCCCGATTACAACACTATGCGTACTTTTCCCCTAGGCCTTTCTAGTTATTCGTTTCGATCATCAGAACTGCGAAAATTTTGAGTTTCTCAATCGTTGCTTACCTCCAAACTGCCATATCTCGCGAACGGATTGACCAATCCGCAAAATTTTTGTTGCATCTGAAAGTAGAAACTCGCCCGATTACAACGGTATACGTACTTTTCCCCTAGGCCGTTCTAGTTATTCGTTTCGAGCATCAGAACTGCGAAAATTTTGAGTTTCTCAAGCGTTTCTTACCTACAAACTGCCACATCTCGCGAACGGATTGACCAATCCGCAAAATTTCTGATGCATCTGAAAGCAGAAACTCGCCCGATTACAACGGTATCCGTACTTTTCCCCTAGGCCGCCCTAGTAATTCGTTTCGAGCATCAGAACTGCGAAAATTTTGAGTTTCTCAAGCGTTTCTTACTTCCAAACTGCCATATCTCGCGAACGGATTGACCAATCCGCAAAATTTCTGTTGCATCTGAAAGTGGAAACTCGCCCGATTAAAACTGTATGCGTACTTTTCCCCTAGGCCGTTCTAGATATTCGTTTCGAGCAACAGAACTGCGAAAATTTTGAGTTTCTCAAGCGTTGCTTACCTCCAAACTGCCATATCTCGCGAACGGATTGACCAATCCGCAAAATTTCTGTTGCATCTGAAAGTAGAAACTCGCCCGATTACAACGGTATACGTACTTTTCCCCTAGGCCGTTCTAGTTATTCGTTTCGAGCATCAGAACTGCGAAAATTTTGAGTTTCTCAAGCGTTTCTTACCTCCAAACTGCCATATCTCGCGAACGGATTGACCAATCCGCAAAATTTCTGTTGCACCTGAAAGTAGAAACTCGCCCGATTACAACGGTATGCGTACTTTTCCCCTAGGCCTTTCTAGTTATTCGTTTCGAGCATCAGAACTGCGAAAATTTTGAGTTTCTCAAGCGTTTCTTACCTCCAAACTGCCACATCTCGCGAACGGATTGACCAATCCGCAAAATTTCTGTTGCATCTGAAAGCAGAAACTCGCCCGATTACAACGGTATGCGTACTTTTCCCCTAGGCCTTTCTAGTTATTCGTTTCGAGCATCAGAACTGCGAAAATTTTGAGTTTCTCAAGCGTTTCTTACCTCCTAACTGCCATATCTCGCGAACGGATTGACCAATCCGCAAAATTTCTGTTGCATCTGAAAGTAGAAACTCGCCCGATTACAACGGTGTGCGTACTTTTCCCCTAGGCCGTTCTAGTTATGCTTGTCGAGCATCAGAACTGCGAAAATTTTGAGTTTCTCAAGCGTTTCTTACCTCCAAACTGCCATATCTCGCTAACGGATTGACCAATCCGCAAAATTTCTGTTGCATCTGAAAGTGGAAACTCGCCCGATTACAACTGTATGCGTACTTTTCCCCTAGGCCGTTCTAGTTATTCGTATCGAGCAACAGAACTGCGAAAACTTGAGTTTCTCAAGCGTTGCTTACCTCCAAACTGCCATATCTCGCGAACGGATTGACCAATCCGCAAAATTTCTGTTGCATCTGAAAGTGGAAACTCGCCCGATTACAACTGTATGCGTACTTTTCCCCTAGGCCGTTCTAGTTATGCTTGACGAGCATCAGAACTGCGAAAATTTTGAGTTTCTCAAGCGTTTCTTACCTCCAAACTGCCATATCTCGCGAACGGTTTGACCAATCCGCAAAATTTCTGTTGCATCGGAAAGCAGAAACTCGCCCGATTACAACACTATGCGTACTTTTCCCCTAGGCCGTTCTAGTTGTTCGTTTCGAGCATCAGAACTGCGAAAATTTTGAGTTTCTCAAGCGTTTCTTACCTCCAAACTGCCATATCTCGCGAACGGATTGACCAATCCGCAAAATTTCTGTTGCATCTGAAAGTAGAAACTCGCCCGATTACAACTGTATGCGTACTTTTCCCCTAGTCCGTTCTAGTTATTCGTTTCGAGCATCAGAACTGCGAAAATTTTGAGTTTCTCAAGCGTTTCTTACCTCCAAACTGCCACATCTCGCGAACGGATTGACCAATCCGCAAAATTTCTGTTGCATCGGAAAGTAGAAACTCGCCCGATTACAACCGTATGCGTACTTTGCCCCTAGGCCGTTCTGGTTATTCGTTTCGAGCATCAGAACTGCGAAAATTTTGCGTTTCTCAAGCGTTTCATTACATCCAAACTGCCATATCTCGCGAACGGATTGACCAATCCGCAAAATTTCTGTTACATCTGAAAGTAGAAACTCGCCCGATTACAACGGCATGCGTACTTTTCCCCTAGGCCGTTCTAGTTATGCTTGTCGAGCATCAGAACTGCGAAAATTTTGAGTTTCTCAAGCGTTTCTTACCTCCAAACTGCCATATCTCGCGAACGGATTGACCAATCCGCAAAATTTCTGTTGCATCTGAAAGTAGAGACTCTCCCGATTACAACGGTATGCGTACTTTTCCCCTAGGCCTTTCTAGTTATTCGTTTCGAGCATCAGAACTGCGAAAATTTTGAGTTTCTCAAGCGTTTCTTACCTACAAACTGCCACATCTCGCGAACGGATTGACCAATCCGCAAGATTTCTGATGCATCTGAAAGCAGAAACTCGCCCGATTACAACGGTACGCGTACTTTTCCCCGAGGCCGCCCTAGTAATTCGTTTCGAGCATCAGAACTGCGAAAATTTTGAGTTTCTCAAGCGTTTCTTACATCCAAACTGCCATATCTCGCGAACGGATTGACCAATCCGCAAAATTTCTGTTGCATCTGAAAGTGGAAACTCGCCCGATTACAACTGTATGCGTACTTTTCCCCTAGGCCGTTCTAGTTATTCGTTTCGTGCATCAGAACTGCGAAAATTTTGAGTTTCTCAAGCGGTTCTTACTTCCAAACTGCCATATCTCGCGAACGGATTGACCAATCCGCAAAATTTCTGTTGCATCTGAAGGTAGAATCTCGCCCGATTACAACGGTAAGCGTACTTTTCCCCTAGGCCGTTCTAGTTATTCGTTTCGAGCATCAGAACTGCGAAAATTTTGAGTTTCTCAAGCGTTTCTTACTTCCAAACTGCCATATCTCGCGAACGGATTGACCAATCCGCAAAATTTCTGCTGCATCTGAAAGTAGAAACTGGCCCGATTACAACACTATGCGTACTTTTCCCCTAGGCCGTTCTAGTTGTTCGTTTCGAGCATCAGAACTGCGAAAATTTTGAGTTTCTCAAGCGTTTCTTACCTCCAAACTGCCATATCTCGCGAACGGATTGACCAATCCGCAAAATTTCTGTTGCATCTGAAAGTAGAAACTCGCCCGATTACAACTGTATGCGTACTTTTCCCCTAGGCCGTTCTAGTTATGCTTGACGAGCATCAGAACTGCGAAAATTTTGAGTTTCTCAAGCGTTTCTTACCTCCAAACTGCCATATCTCGCGAACGGTTTGACCAATCCGCAAAATTTCTGTTGCATCTGAAAGTAGAAACTCGCCCGATTACAACGGTATGCGTACTTTTCCCCCAGTCCGTTCTAGTTATTCGTTTCGAGCATCAGAACTGCGAAAATTTTGAGTTTCTCAAGCGTTTCTTACCTCCAAACTGCCATATCTCGCGAACGGATTGACCAATCCGCAAAATTTCTGTTGCATCTGAAGGTAGAAACTCGCCCGATTACAACTGTATGCGTACTTTTCCCCTAGACCGCTCTAGATATTCGTTTCGAGCATCAGAACTGCGAAAATTTTGAGTTTCTCAGGCGTTTCTTACTTCCAAACTGCCACATCTCGCGAACGGATTAACCAATCCGCAAAATTTCTGATGCATCGGAAAGCAGAAACTCGCCCGATTACAACACTATGCGTACTTTTCCCCTAGGCCGTTCTAGTTGTTCGTTTCGAGCATCAGAACTGCGAAAATTTTGAGTTTCTCAAGCGTTTCTTACCTCCAAACTGCCATATCTCGCGAACGGATTGACCAATCCGCAAAATTTCTGTTGCATCTGAAAGTAGAAACTCGCCCGATTACAACTGTATGCGTACTTTTCCCCTAGTCCGTTCTAGTTATTCGTTTCGAGCATCAGAACTGCGAAAATATTGAGTTTCTCAAGCGTTTCTTACCTCCAAACTGCCACATCTCGCGAACGGATTGACCAATCCGCAAAATTTCTGTTGCATCGGAAAGTAGAAACTCGCCCGATTACAACCGTATGCGTACTTTGCCCCTAGGCCGTTCTGGTTATTCGTTTCGAGCATCAGAACTGTGAAGATTTTGAATTTCTCAAGCGTTTCTTACCTCCAAACTGCCATATCTCGCGAACGGATTGACCAATCCGCAAAATTTCTGTTGCATCTGAAAGTAGAAACTCGCCCGATTGCAACGGCATGCGTACTTTTCCCCTAGGCCGTTCTAGTTATGCTTGTCGAGCATCAGAACTGCGAAAATTTTGAGTTTCTCAAGCGTTTCTTACTTCCAAATTGCCATATCTCGCGAACGTATTGACCAATCCGCAAAATTTCTGTTGCATCTGAAAGTAGAAACTCGCCCGATTACAACACTATGCGTACTTTTCCCCTAGGCCGTTCTTGTTGTTCGTTTCGAGCATCAGAACTGCGAAAATTTTGAGTTTCTCAAGCGTTTCTTACCTCCAAACTGCCATATCTCGCGAACGGATTGACCAATCCTCAAAATTTCTGTTGCATCTGAAAGTAGAAACTCGCCCGATTACAACGGTATGCGTACTTTTCCCCTAGGCCGTTCTAGTTATTCGTTTCGAGCATCAGAACTGCGAAAATTTTGCGTTTCTCAAGCGTTTCTTACCTCCAAACTGCCATATCTCGCGAACGGATTGACCAATCCGCAAAATTTCTGTTACATCTGAAAGTAGAAATTCGCCCGATTACAACGGCATGCGTACTTTTCCCCTAGGCCGTTCTAGTTATGCTTGTCGAGCATCAGAACTGCGAAAATTTTGAGTTTCTCAAGCGTTTCTTACCTCCAAACTGCCATATCTCGCGAACGGATTGACCAATCCGCAAAATTTCTGTTGCATCTGAAAGTAGAGACTCTCCCGATTACAACGGTATGCGTACTTTTCCCCTAGGCCTTTCTAGTTATTCGTTTCGAGCATCAGAACTGCGAAAATTTTGAGTTTCTCAAGCGTTTCTTACCTACAAACTGCCACATCTCGCGAACGGATTGACCAATCCGCAAAATTTCTGTTGCATCTGAAAGTAGAAACTCGCCCGATTACAACGGTATGCGTACTTTTCCCCCAGTCCGTTCTAGTTATTCGTTTCGAGCATCAGAACTGCGAAAATTTTGAGTTTCTCAAGCGTTTCTTACCTCCAAACTGCCATATCTCGCGAACGGATTGACCAATCCGCAAAATTTCTGTTGCATCTGAAAGTAGAAACTCGCCCGATTACAACTGTATGCGTACTTTTCCCCTAGTCCGTTCTAGTTATTCGTTTCGAGCATCAGAACTGCGAAAATGTTGAGTTTCTCAAGCGTTTCTTACCTCCAAACTGCCACATCTCGCGAACGGATTGACCAATCCGCAAAATTTCTGTTGCATCGGAAAGTAGAAACTCGCCCGATTACAACCGTATGCGTACTTTGCCCCTAGGCCGTTCTGGTTATTCGTTTCGAGCATCAGAACTGTGAAAATTTTGAATTTCTCAAGCGTTTCTTACCTCCAAACTGCCATATCTCGCGAACGGATTGACCAATCCGCAAAATTTCTGTTGCATCTGAAAGTAGAAACTCGCCCGATTGCAACGGCATGCGTACTTTTCCCTTAGGCCGTTCTAGTTATGCTTGTCGAGCATCAGAACTGCGAAAATTTTGAGTTTCTCAAGCGTTTCTTACTTCCAAATTGCCATATCTCGCGAACGTATTCACCAATCCGCAAAATTTCTGTTGCATCTGAAAGTAGAAACTCGCCCGATTACAACACTATGCGTACTTTTCCCCTAGGCCGTTCTTGTTGTTCGTTTCGAGCATCAGAACTGCGAAAATTTTGAGTTTCTCAAGCGTTTCCTACCTCCAAACTGCCATATCTCGCGAACGGATTGACCAATCCTCAAAATTTCTGTTGCATCTGAAAGTAGAAACTCGCCCGATTACAACGGTATGCGTACTTTTCCCCTAGGCCGTTCTAGTTATTCGTTTCGAGCATCAGAACTGCGAAAATTTTGCGTTTCTCAAGCGTTTCATTACCTCCAAACTGCCATATCTCGCGAACGGATTGACCAATCCGCAAAATTTCTGTTACATCTGAAAGTAGAAACTCGCCCGATTACAACGGCATGCGTACTTTTCCCCTAGGCCGTTCTAGTTATGCTTGTCGAGCATCAGAACTGCGAAAATTTTGAGTTTCTCAAGCGTTTCTTACCTCCAAACTGCCATATCTCGCGAACGGATTGACCAATCCGCAAAATTTCTGTTGCATCTGAAAGTAGAGACTCTCCCGATTACAACGGTATGCGTACTTTTCCCCTAGGCCTTTCTAGTTATTCGTTTCGAGCATCAGAACTGCGAAAATTTTGAGTTTCTCAAGCGTTTCTTACCTACAAACTGCCACATCTCGCGAACGGATTGACCAATCCGCAAGATTTCTGATGCATCTGAAAGCAGAAACTCGCCCGATTACAACGGTACGCGTACTTTTCCCCGAGGCCGCCCTAGTAATTCGTTTCGAGCATCAGAACTGCGAAAATTTTGAGTTTCTCAAGCGTTTCTTACTTCCAAACTGCCATATCTCGCGAACGGATTGACCAATCCGCAAAATTTCTGTTCCATCTGAAAGTGGAAACTCGCCCGATTACAACTGTATGCGTACTTTTCCCCTAGGCCGTTCTAGTTATTCGTTTCGTGCATCAGAACTGCGAAAATTTTGAGTTTCTCAAGCGTTTCTTACTTCCAAACTGCCATATCTCGCGAACGGATAGACCAATCCGCAAAATTTCTGTTGCATCTGAAGGTAGAATCTCGCCCGATTACAACCGTATGCGTACTTTTCCCCTAGGCCGTTCTAGTTATTCGTTTCGAGCATCAGAACTGCGAAAATTTTGAGTTTCTCAAGCGTTTCTTACTTCCAAACTGCCATATCTCGCGAACGGATTGACCAATCCGCAAAATTTCTGCTGCATCTGAAAGTAGAATCTGGCCCGATTACAACACTATGCGTACTTTTCCCCTAGGCCGTTCTAGTTGTTCGTTTCGAGCATCAGAAATGCGAAAATTTTGAGTTTCTCAAGCGTTTCTTACCTCCAAACTGCCATATCTCGCGAACGGATTGACCAATCCGCAAAATTTCTGTTGCATCTGAAAGTAGAAACTCGCCCGATTACAACTGTATGCGTACTTTTCCCCTAGGCCGTTCTAGTTATGCTTGACGAGCATCAGAACTGCGAAAATTTTGAGTTTCTCAAGCGTTTCTTACCTCCAAACTGCCATATCTCGCGAACGGTTTGACCAATCCGCAAAATTTCTGTTGCATCTGAAAGTAGAAACTCGCCCGATTACAACGGTATGCGTACTTTTCCCCCAGTCCGTTCTAGTTATTCGTTTCGAGCATCAGAACTGCGAAAATTTTGAGTTTCTCAAGCGTTTCTTACCTCCAAACTGCCATATCTCGCGAACGGATTGACCAATCCGCAAAATTTCTGTTGCATCTGAAGGTAGAAACTCGCCCGATTACAACTGTATGCGTACTTTTCCCCTAGACCGCTCTAGATATTCGTTTCGAGCATCAGAACTGCGAAAATTTTGAGTTTCTCAGGCGTTTCTTACTTCCAAACTGCCACATCTCGCGAACGGATTAACCAATCCGCAAAATTTCTGATGCATCGGAAAGCAGAAACTCGCCCGATTACAACACTATGCGTACTTTTCCCCTAGGCCGTTCTAGTTGTTCGTTTCGAGCATCAGAACTGCGAAAATTTTGAGTTTCTCAAGCGTTTCTTACCTCCAAACTGCCATATCTCGCGAACGGATTGACCAATCCGCAAAATTTCTGTTGCAACTGAAAGTAGAAACTCGCCCGATTACAACGGTATGCGTACTTTTCCCCCAGTCCGTTCTAGTTATTCGTTTCGAGCATCAGAACTGCGAAAATTTTGAGTTTCTCAAGCGTTTCTTACCTCCAAACTGCCATATCTCGCGAACGGATTGACCAATCCGCAAAATTTCTGTTGCATCTGAAGGTAGAAACTCGCCCGATTACAACTGTATGCGTACTTTTCCCCTAGACCGCTCTAGATATTCGTTTCGAGCATCAGAACTGCGAAAATTTTGAGTTTCTCAGGCGTTTCTTACTTCCAAACTGCCATATCTCGCGAACGGATTGACCAATCCTCAAAATTTCTGTTGCATCTGAAAGTAGAAACTCGCCCGATTACAACGGTATGCGTACTTTTCCCCTAGGCCGTTCTAGTTATTCGTTTCGAGCATCAGAACTGCGAAAATTTTGCGTTTCTCAAGCGTTTCATTACCTCCAAACTGCCATATCTCGCGAACGGATTGACCAATCCGCAAAATTTCTGTTACATCTGAAAGTAGAAACTCGCCCGATTACAACGGCATGCGTACTTTTCCCCTAGGCCGTTCTAGTTATGCTTGTCGAGCATCAGAACTGCGAAAATTTTGAGTTTCTCAAGCGTTTCTTACCTCCAAACTGCCATATCTCGCGAACGGATTGACCAATCCGCAAAATTTCTGTTGCATCTGAAGGTAGAATCTCGCCCGATTACAACGGTATGCGTACTTTTCCCCTAGGCCGTTCTAGTTATTCGTTTCGAGCATCAGAACTGCGAAAATTTTGAGTTTCTCAAGCGTTTCTTACTTCCAAACTGCCATATCTCGCGAACGGATTGACCAATCCGCAAAATTTCTGCTGCATCTGAAAGTAGAATCTGGCCCGATTACAACACTATGCGTACTTTTCCCCTAGGCCGTTCTAGTTGTTCGTTTCGAGCATCAGAACTGCGAAAATTTTGAGTTTCTCAAGCGTTTCTTACCTCCAAACTGCCATATCTCGCGAACGGATTGACCAATCCGCAAAATTTCTGTTGCATCTGAAAGTAGAAACTCGCCCGATTACAACTGTATGCGTACTTTTCCCCTAGGCCGTTCTAGTTATGCTTGACGAGCATCAGAACTGCGAAAATTTGGAGTTTCTCAAGCGTTTCTTACCTCCAAACTGCCATATCTCGCGAACGGTTTGACCAATCCGCAAAATTTCTGTTGCATCTGAAAGTAGAAACTCGCCCGATTACAACGGTATGCGTACTTTTCCCCCAGTCCGTTCTAGTTATTCGTTTCGAGCATCAGAACTGCGAAAATTTTGAGTTTCTCAAGCGTTTCTTACCTCCAAACTGCCATATCTCGCGAACGGATTGACCAATCCGCAAAATTTCTGTTGCATCTGAAGGTAGAAACTCGCCCGATTACAACTGTATGCGTACTTTTCCCCTAGACCGCTCTAGATATTCGTTTCGAGCATCAGAACTGCGAAAATTTTGAGTTTCTCAGGCGTTTCTTACTTCCAAACTGCCACATCTCACGAACGGATTAACCAATCCGCAAAATTTCTGATGCATCGGAAAGCAGAAACTCGCCCGATTACAACACTATGCGTACTTTTCCCCTAGGCCGTTCTAGTTGTTCGTTTCGAGCATCAGAACTGCGAAAATTTTGAGTTTCTCAAGCGTTTCTTACCTCCAAACTGCCATATCTCGCGAACGGATTGACCAATCCGCAAAATTTCTGTTGCATCTGAAAGTAGAAACTCGCCCGATTACAACTGTATGCGTACTTTTCCCCTAGTCCGTTCTAGTTATTCGTTTCGAGCATCAGAACTGCGAAAATATTGAGTTTCTCAAGCGTTTCTTACCTCCAAACTGCCACATCTCGCGAACGGATTGACCAATCCGCAAAATTTCTGTTGCATCGGAAAGTAGAAACTCGCCCGATTACAACCGTATGCGTACTTTGCCCCTAGGCCGTTCTGGTTATTCGTTTCGAGCATCAGAACTGTGAAAATTTTGAATTTCTCAAGCGTTTCTTACCTCCAAACTGCCATATCTCGCGAACGGATTGACCAATCCGCAAAATTTCTGTTGCATCTGAAAGTAGAAACTCGCCCGATTGCAACGGCATGCGTACTTTTCCCCTAGGCCGTTCTAGTTATGCTTGTCGAGCATCAGAACTGCGAAAATTTTGAGTTTCTCAAGCGTTTCTTACTTCCAAATTGCCATATCTCGCGAACGTATTGACCAATCCGCAAAATTTCTGTTGCATCTGAAAGTAGAAACTCGCCCGATTACAACACTATGCGTACTTTTCCCCTAGGCCGTTCTTGTTGTTCGTTTCGAGCATCAGAACTGCGAAAATTTTGAGTTTCTCAAGCGTTTCTTACCTCCAAACTGCCATATCTCGCGAACGGTTTGACCAATCCGCAAAATTTCTGTTGCATCTGAAAGTAGAAACTCGCCCGATTACAACGGTATGCGTACTTTTCCCCCAGTCCGTTCTAGTTATTCGTTTCGAGCATCAGAACTGCGAAAATTTTGAGTTTCTCAAGCGTTTCTTACCTCCAAACTGCCATATCTCGCGAACGGATTGACCAATCCGCAAAATTTCTGTTGCATCTGAAGGTAGAAACTCGCCCGATTACAACTGTATGCGTACTTTTCCCCTAGACCGCTCTAGATATTCGTTTCGAGCATCAGAACTGCGAAAATTTTGAGTTTCTCAGGCGTTTCTTACTTCCAAACTGCCACATCTCGCGAACGGATTAACCAATCCGCAAAATTTCTGATGCATCGGAAAGCAGAAACTCGCCCGATTACAACACTATGCGTACTTTTCCCCTAGGCCGTTCTAGTTGTTCGTTTCGAGCATCAGAACTGCGAAAATTTTGAGTTTCTCAAGCGTTTCTTACCTCCAAACTGCCATATCTCGCGAACGGATTGACCAATCCGCAAAATTTCTGTTGCATCTGAAAGTAGAAACTCGCCCGATTACAACTGTATGCGTACTTTTCCCCTAGTCCGTTCTAGTTATTCGTTTCGAGCATCAGAACTGCGAAAATATTGAGTTTCTCAAGCGTTTCTTACCTCCAAACTGCCACATCTCGCGAACGGATTGACCAATCCGCAAAATTTCTGTTGCATCGGAAAGTAGAAACTCGCCCGATTACAACCGTATGCGTACTTTGCCCCTAGGCCGTTCTGGTTATTCGTTTCGAGCATCAGAACTGTGAAAATTTTGAATTTCTCAAGCGTTTCTTACCTCCAAACTGCCATATCTCGCGAACGGATTGACCAATCCGCAAAATTTCTGTTGCATCTGAAAGTAGAAACTCGCCCGATTGCAACGGCATGCGTACTTTTCCCCTAGGCCGTTCTAGTTATGCTTGTCGAGCATCAGAACTGCGAAAATTTTGAGTTTCTCAAGCGTTTCTTACTTCCAAATTGCCATATCTCGCGAACGTATTGACCAATCCGCAAAATTTCTGTTGCATCTGAAAGTAGAAACTCGCCCGATTACAACACTATGCGTACTTTTCCCCTAGGCCGTTCTTGTTGTTCGTTTCGAGCATCAGAACTGCGAAAATTTTGAGTTTCTCAAGCGTTTCTTACCTCCAAACTGCCATATCTCGCGAACGGATTGACCAATCCTCAAAATTTCTGTTGCATCTGAAAGTAGAAACTCGCCCGATTACAACGGTATGCGTACTTTTCCCCTAGGCCGTTCTAGTTATTCGTTTCGAGCATCAGAACTGCGAAAATTTTGCGTTTCTCAAGCGTTTCTTACCTCCAAACTGCCATATCTCGCGAACGGATTGACCAATCCGCAAAATTTCTGTTACATCTGAAAGTAGAAACTCGCCCGATTACAACGGCATGCGTACTTTTCCCCTAGGCCGTTCTAGTTATGCTTGTCGAGCATCAGAACTGCGAAAATTTTGAGTTTCTCAAGCGTTTCTTACCTCCAAACTGCCATATCTCGCGAACGGATTGACCAATCCGCAAAATTTCTGTTGCATCTGAAAGTAGAGACTCTCCCGATTACAACGGTATGCGTACTTTTCCCCTAGGCCTTTCTAGTTATTCGTTTCGAGCATCAGAACTGCGAAAATTTTGAGTTTCTCAAGCGTTTCTTACCTACAAACTGCCACATCTCGCGAACGGATTGACCAATCCGCAAGATTTCTGATGCATCTGAAAGCAGAAACTCGCCCGATTACAACGGTACTCGTACTTTTCCCCGAGGCCGCCCTAGTAATTCGTTTCGAGCATCAGAACTGCGAAAATTTTGAGTTCATCAATCGTTTCTTACTTCCAAACTGCCATATCTCGCGAACGGATTCACCAATCCGCAAAATTTCTGTTGCATCTGAAAGTGGAAACTCGCCCGATTACAACTGTATGCGTACTTTTCCCCTAGGCCGTTCTAGTTATTCGTTTCGTGCATCAGAACTGCGAAAATTTTGAGTTTCTCAAGCGTTTCTTACTTCCAAACTGCCATATCTCGCGAACGGATTGACCAATCCGCAAAATTTCTGTTGCATCTGAAGGTAGAATCTCGCCCGATTACAACGGTATGCGTACTTTTCCCCTAGGCCGTTCTAGTTATTCGTTTCGAGCATCAGAACTGCGAAAATTTTGAGTTTCTCAAGCGTTTCTTACTTCCAAACTGCCATATCTCGCGAACGGATTGACCAATCCGCTAAATTTCTGCTGCATCTGAAAGTAGAAACCGGCCCGATTACAACACTATGCGTACTTTTCCCCTAGGCCGTTCTAGTTGTTCGTTTCGAGCATCAGAACTGCGAAAATTTTGAGTTTCTCAAGCGTTTCTTACCTCCAAACTGCCATATCTCGCGAACGGATTGACCAATCCGCAAAATTTCTGTTGCATCTGAAAGTAGAAACTCGCCCGATTACAACTGTATGCGTACTTTTCCCCCAGTCCGTTCTAGTTATTCGTTTCGAACATCAGAACTGCGTAAATTTGGAGTTCCTCAAGCGTTTCTTACCTCCAAACTGCCATATCTCGCGAACGGATTGACCAATCCGCAAAATTTCTGTTGCATCGGAAGGTAGAAACTCGCCCGATTGCAACTGTATGCGTACTTTTCCCCTAGACCGTTCTAGTTATTCGTTTCGAGCATCAGAACTGCGAAAATTTTGAGTTTCTCAAGCGTTTCTTACCTCCAAACTGCCATATCTCGCGAACGGATTGACCAATCCGCAAAATTTCTGTTGCAACTGAAAGTAGAAACTCGCCCGATTGCAACGGTATGCGTACTTTTCCCCTAGGCCTTTCTGGTTATTCGTTTCGAGCATTAGAACTGTGAAAATTTTGAGTTTCTCAAGCGTTTCTTACCTCCAAACTGCCATATCTCGCGAACGGAATTACAAATCCGCAAAATTTCTGTTGCATTTGAAAGTAGAAACTCGCCCGATTACAACGGTATGCGTACTTTTCCCCTAGGCCGTTCTAGTTGCGCTTGTCGAGCATCAGAACTGCGAAAATTTTGAGTTCATCAATCGTTTCTTACCTCCAAACTGCCATATCTCACGAACGGATCGACCAATCCGCAAAACTTCGGTTGCATCTGAAAGTAGAAACTCGCCCGATTACAACGGTATACGTACTTTTCCCCTAGGCCGTTCTAGTTATTCGTTTCGAGCATCAGAACTGCGAAAATTTTGAGTTTCTCAAGCGTTGCTTACCTCCAAACTGCCATATCTCGCGAACGGATTGACCAATCCGCAAAATTTCTGTTGCATCTGAAAGTAGAAACTCGCCCGATTACAACGGTATACGTACTTTTCCCCTAGGCCTTTCTAGTTATTCGTTTCGAGCATCAGAACTGCGAAAATTTTGAGTTTCTCAAGCGTTTCTTACTTCCAAACTGCCATATCTCGCGAACGGATTGACCAATCCGCTAAATTTCTGCTGCATCTGAAAGTAGAAACCGGCCCGATTACAACACTATGCGTACTTTTCCCCTAGGCCGTTCTAGTTGTTCGTTTCGAGCATCAGAACTGCGAAAATTTTGAGTTTCTCAAGCGTTTCTTACCTCCAAACTGCCATATCTCGCGAACGGATTGACCAATCCGCAAAATTTCTGTTGCATCTGAAAGTAGAAACTCGCCCGATTACAACTGTATGCGTACTTTTCCCCCAGTCCGTTCTAGTTATTCGTTTCGAACATCAGAACTGCGTAAATTTGGAGTTCCTCAAGCGTTTCTTACCTCCAAACTGCCATATCTCGCGAACGGATTGACCAATCCGCAAAATTTCTGTTGCATCTGAAGGTAGAAACTCGCCCGATTGCAACTGTATGCGTACTTTTCCCCTAGACCGTTCTAGTTATTCGTTTCGAGCATCAGAACTGCGAAAATTTTGAGTTTCTCAAGCGTTTCTTACCTCCAAACTGCCATATCTCGCGAACGGATTGACCAATCCGCAAAATTTCTGTTGCAACTGAAAGTAGAAACTCGCCCGATTGCAACGGTATGCGTACTTTTCCCCTAGGCCTTTCTGGTTATTCGTTTCGAGCATCAGAACTGTGAAAATTTTGAGTTTCTCAAGCGTTTCTTACCTCCAAACTGCCATATCTCGCGAACGGAATTACAAATCCGCAAAATTTCTGTTGCATCTGAAAGTAGATACTCGCCCGATTACAACGGTATGCGTACTTTTCCCCTAGGCCGTTCTAGTTGCGCTTGTCGAGCATCAGAACTGCGAAAATTTTGAGTTCATCAATCGTTTCTTACCTCCAAACTGCCATATCTCACGAACGGATCGACCAATCCGCAAAACTTCGGTTGCATCTGAAAGTAGAAACTCGCCCGATTACAACGGTATACGTACTTTTCCCCTAGGCCGTTCTAGTTATTCGTTTCGAGCATCAGAACTGCGAAAATTTTGAGTTTCTCAAGCGTTGCTTACCTCCAAACTGCCATATCTCGCGAACGGATTGACCAATCCGCAAAATTTCTGTTGCATCTGAAAGTAGAAACTCGCCCGATTACAACGGTATACGTACTTTTCCCCTAGGCCTTTCTAGTTATTCGTTTCGAGCATCAGAACTGCGAAAATTTTGAGTTTCTCAAGCGTTTCTTACCTCCAAACTGCCATATCTAGCGAACGGATTGACCAATCCGCAAAATTTCTGTTGAATCTGAAAGTAGAAACTCGCCCGATTACAACGGTATGCGTACTTTTCCCCTAGGCCGTTCTAGTTGTGCTTTTCGAGCATCAGAACTGCGAAAATTTTGAGTTCATCAAGCGTTTCTTACATCCAAACTGCCATATCTCGCGAACGGATTGACCAATCCGCAAAATTTCTGTTGCATCTGAAAGTAGAAACTCGCCCGATTGCAACGGTATGCGTACTTTTCCCTTAGGCCTTTCTGGTTATTCGTTTCGAGCATCAGAACTGTGAAAATTTTGAGTTTCTCAAGCGTTTCTTACCTCCAAACTGCCATATCTCGCGAACGGAATTACCAATCCGCAAAATTTCTATTGCATCTGAAAGTAGAAACTCGCCCGATTACAACGGTATGCGTACTTTTCCCCTAGGCCGTTCTAGTTGCGCTTGTCGAGCATCAGAACTGCGAAAATTTTGAGTTCATCAATCGTTTCTTACCTCCAAACTGCCATATCTCACGAACGGATCGACCAATCCGCAAAATTTCTGTTGCATCTGAAAGTAGAAACTCGCCCGATTACAACGGTATACGTACTTTTCCCCTAGGCCGTTCTAGTTATTCGTTTCGAGCATCAGAATTGCGAAAATTTTGAGTTTCTCAAGCGATTCTTACATCCAAACTGCCATATCTCGCGAACGGATTGACCAATCCGCAAAATTTCTGTTGCATCTGAAAGTAGAAACTCGCCCGATTACAACGGTATGCGTACTTTTCCCCTAGGCCATCCTAGTTATTCGTTTCGAGCATCAGAACTGCGAAAATTTTGAGTTTCTCAAGCGTTGCTTACCTCCAAACTGCCATATCTCGCGAACGGATTGACCAATCCGCAAAATTTCTGTTGCATCTGAAAGTAGAAACTCGCCCGATTACAACGGTGTACGTACTTTTCCCCTAGGCCGTTCTAGTTATTCGTTTCGAGCATCAGAACTGCGAAAATTTTGAGTTTCTCAAGCGTTTCTTACATACAAACTGCCACATCTCGCGAACGGATTGACCAATCCGCAAAACTTCTGATGCATCTGAAAGCAGAAACTCTCCCGGTTACAACGGTATGCGTACTTTTCCCCTAGGCCGCCCTAGTTATTCGTTTCGAGCATCAGAACTGCGAAAATTTTGAGTTTCTCAAGCGTTTCTTACTTCCAAACTGCCATATCTCGCGAACGGAATGACCAATCTTCAAAATTTCTGTTGCATCTGAAAGTAGAAACTCGCCCGATTACAACGGTATGCGTACTTTTCCCCTAGGCCGTCCTAGTTATTCGTTTCGAGCATCAGAACTGCGAAAATTTTGAGTTTATCAAGCGTTTCTTACCTCCAAACTGCCATATCTCGCGAACGGATTGACCAATCCGCAAAATTTCTGTTGCATCTGAAAGTAGAAACTCGCCCGATTACAACGGTGTGCGTACTTTTCCCCTAGGCCTTTCTAGTTATTCTTTTCGAGCATCAGAACTGCGAAAATTTTGAGTTTCTCAAGCGTTTCTTACTTCCAAACTGCCACATCTCGCGAACGGATTGACCAATCCGCAAAATTTCTGATGCATCTGAAAGCAGAAACTCGCCCGATTACAACGGTATGCGTACTTTTCCCCTAGGCCGCCCTAGTTATTCGTTTCGAGCATCAGAACTGCGAAAATTTTGAGTTTCTCAAGCGTTTCTTACTTCCAAAATGCCATATCTCGCGAACGGATTGACCAATCTGCAAAATTTCTGATGCATCTGAAAGCAGAAACTCGCCCGATTACAACGGTATGCGTACTTTTCCCCTAGGCCGCCCCAGTTATTCGTTTCGAGCATCAGAATTGCGAAAATTTTGAGTTTCTCAAGCGATTCTTACATCCAAACTGCCATATCTCGCGAACGGATTGACCAATCCGCAAAATTTCTGTTGCATCTGAAAGTAGAAACTCGCCCGATTACAACGGTATGCGTACTTTTCCCCTAGGCCATCCTAGTTATTCGTTTCGAGCATCAGAACTGCGAAAATTTTGAGTTTCTCAAGCGTTTCTTACCTACAAACTGCCATATCTCGCGAACGGATTGACCAATCCGCAAAATTTCTGTTGCATCTGAAAGTAGAAACTCGCCCGATTACAACGGTATGCGTACTTTTACCCTAGGCCGTTCTAGTTATTCGTTTCGAGCATCAGAACTGCGAAAATTTTGAGTTTCTCAAGCGTTTCTTACATACAAACTGCCACATCTCGCGAACGGATTGACCAATCCGCAAAACTTCTGATGCATCTGAAAGCAGAAACTCTCCCGGTTACAACGGTATGCGTACTTTTCCCCTAGGCCGCCCTAGTTATTCGTTTCGAGCATCAGAACTGCGAAAATTTTGAGTTTCTCAAGCGTTTCTTACTTCCAAACTGCCATATCTCGCGAACGGAATGACCAATCTTCAAAATTTCTGTTGCATCTGAAAGTAGAAACTCGCACGATTACAACGGTATGCGTACTTTTCCCCTAGGCCGTCCTAGTTATTCGTTTCGAGCATCAGAACTGCGAAAATTTTGAGTTTCTCAAGCGTTTCTAACTCCAAACTGCCATATCTCGCGAACGGATTGACCAATCCGCAAAATTTCTGTTGCATCTGAAAGTAGAAACTCGCCCGATTACAACTGTATGCGGACCTTTCCCCTAGGCCGTTCTAGTTATTCGTTTCGAGCAACAGAACTGCGAAAATTTTGAGTTTCTCAAGCGTTGCTTACCTCCAAACTGCCATATCTCGCGAACGGATTGACCAATCCGCAAAATTTCTGTTGCATCTGAAAGTAGAAACTCGCCCGATTACAACGGTGTACGTACTTTTCCCCTAGGCCGTTCTAGTTATTCGTTTCGAGCATCAGAACTGCGAAAATTTTGAGTTTCTCAAGCGTTTCTTACCTCCAAACTGCCATATCTCGCGAACGGATTGACCAATCCGCAAAATTTCTGTTGCATCTGAAAGTAGAAACTCGCCCGATTACAACGGTGTTCGTACTTTTCCCCTAGGCCTTTCTAGTTATTCGTTTCGAGCATCAGAACTGCGAAAATTTTGAGTTTCTCAAGCGTTTCTTACTTCCAAACTGCCACATCTCGCGAACGGATTGACCAATCCGCAAAATTTCTGATGCATCTGAAAGCAGAAACTCGCCCGATTACAACGGTATGCGTACTTTTCCCCTAGGCCGCCCTAGTTATTCGTTTCGAGCATCAGAACTGCGAAAATTTTGAGTTTCTCAAGCGTTTCTTACTTCCAAACTGCCATATCTCGCGAACGGATTGACCAATCTGCAAAATTTCTGATGCATCTGAAAGCAGAAACTCGCCCGATTACAACGGTATGCGTACTTTTCCCCTAGGCCGCCCTAGTTATTCGTTTCGAGCATCAGAATTGCGAAAATTTTGAGTTTCTCAAGCGATTCTTACATCCAAACTGCCATATCTCGCGAACGGATTGACCAATCCGCAAAATTTCTGTTGCATCTGAAAGTAGAAACTCACCCGATTACAACGGTATGCGTACTTTTCCCCTAGGCCATCCTAGTTATTCGTTTCGAGCATCAGAACTGCGAAAATTTTGAGTTTCTCAAGCGTTGCTTACCTCCAAACTGCCATATCTCGCGAACGGATTGACCAATCCGCAAAATTTCTGTTGCATCTGAAAGTAGAAACTCGCCCGATTACAACGGTGTACGTACTTTTCCCCTAGGCCGTTCTAGTTATTCGTTTCGAGCATCAGAACTGCGAAAATTTTGAGTTTCTCAAGCGTTTCTTACATACAAACTGCCACATCTCGCGAACGGATTGACCAATCCGCAAAACTTCTGATGCATCTGAAAGCAGAAACTCTCCCGGTTACAACGGTATGCGTACTTTTCCCCTAGGCCGCCCTAGTTATTCGTTTCGAGCATCAGAACTGCGAAAATTTTGAGTTTCTCAAGCGTTTCTTACTTCCAAACTGCCATATCTCGCGAACGGAATGACCAATCTTCAAAATTTCTGTTGCATCTGAAAGTAGAAACTCGCCCGATTACAACGGTATGCGTACTTTTCCCCTAGGCCGTCCTAGTTATTCGTTTCGAGCATCAGAACTGCGAAAATTTTGAGTTTATCAAGCGTTTCTTACCTCCAAACTGCCATATCTCGCGAACGGATTGACCAATCCGCAAAATTTCTGTTGCATCTGAAAGTAGAAACTCGCCCGATTACAACGGTGTGCGTACTTTTCCCCTAGGCCTTTCTAGTTATTCTTTTCGAGCATCAGAACTGCGAAAATTTTGAGTTTCTCAAGCGTTTCTTACTTCCAAACTGCCACATCTCGCGAACGGATTGACCAATCCGCAAAATTTCTGATGCATCTGAAAGCAGAAACTCGCCCGATTACAACGGTATGCGTACTTTTCCCCTAGGCCGCCCTAGTTATTCGTTTCGAGCATCAGAACTGCGAAAATTTTGAGTTTCTCAAGCGTTTCTTACTTCCAAACTGCCATATCTCGCGAACGGATTGACCAATCTGCAAAGTTTCTGATGCATCTGAAAGCAGAAACTCGCCCGATTGCAACGGTATGCGTACTTTTCCCCTAGGCCGCCCTAGTTATTCGTTTCGAGCATCAGAATTGCGAAAATTTTGAGTTTCTCAAGCGATTCTTACATCCAAACTGCCATATCTCGCGAACGGATTGACCAATCCGCAAAATTTCTGTTGCATCTGAAAGTAGAAACTCGCCCGATTACAACGGTATGCGTACTTTTCCCCTAGGCCATCCTAGTTATTCGTTTCGAGCATCAGAACTGCGAAAATTTTGAGTTTCTCAAGCGTTTCTTACCTACAAACTGCCATATCTCGCGAACGGATTGACCAATCCGCAAAATTTCTGTTGCATCTGAAAGTAGAAACTCGCCCGATTACAACGGTATGCGTACTTTTACCCTAGGCCGTTCTAGTTATTCGTTTCGAGCATCAGAACTGCGAAAATTTTGAGTTTCTCAAGCGTTTCTTACCTCCAAACTGCCATATCTCGCGAACGGATTGACCAATCCGCAAAATTTCTGTTGCATCTGAATGTAGTAACTCGCCCGATTACAACGGTATGTGTACTTTTCCCCTAGGCCGTTCTAGTTGTTCGTTTCGAGCATCAGAACTGCGAAAATTTTTAGTTTCTCAAGCGTTCCATACCTCCAAACTGCCATATCTCGCGAACGGATTGACCAATCCGCAAAATTTCTGTTGCATCTGAAAGTAGAAACTCGCCCGATTACAACTGTATGCGTACTTTTCCCCTAGTCCGTTCTAGTTATTCGTTTCGAGCATCAGAACTGCGAAAATTTTGAGTTTCTCAAGCGTTTCTTACCTCGAAACTGCCATATCTCGCGAACGGATTGACCAATCCGCAAAATTTCTGTTGCATCTGAAAGTAGAAACTCGCCCGATTACAACGGTATGCGTACTTTTCCCCTAGGCCGTTCTAGTTATGCTTGTCGAGCATCAGAACTGCGAAAATTTTGAGTTTCTCAAGCGTTTCTAACTCCAAACTGCCATATCTCGCGAACGGATTGACCAATCCGCAAAATTTCTGTTGCATCTGAAAGTAGAAACTCGCCCGATTACAACTGTATGCGGACTTTTCCCCTAGGCTGTTCTAGTTATTCGTTTCGAGCAACAGAACTGCGAAAATTTTGAGTTTCTCAAGCGTTGCTTACCTCCAAACTGCCATATCTCGCGAAAGGATTGACCAATCCGCAAAATTTCTGTTGCATCTGAAAGTAGAAACTCGCCCGATTACAACGGTGTACGTACTTTTCCCCTAGGCCGTCCTAGTTATTCGTTTCGAGCATCAGAACTGCGAAAATTTTGAGTTTCTCAAGCGTTTCTTACCTCCAAACTGCCATATCTCGCGAACGGATTAACCAATCCGCAAAATTTCTGTTGCATCTGATAGTAGAAACTCGCCCGATTACAACGGTGTGCGTACTTTTCCCCTAGGCCTTTCTAGTTATTCGTTTCGAGCATCAGAACTGCGAAAATTTTGAGTTTCTCAAGCGTTTCTTACTTCCAAACTGCCACATCTCACGAACGGATTGACCAATCCGCAAAATTTCTGATGCATCTGAAAGCAGAAACTCGCCCGATTACAACGGTATGCGTACTTTTCCCCTAGGCCGCCCTAGTTATTCGTTTCGAGCATCAGAACTGCGAAAATTTTGAGTTTCTCAAGCGTTTCTTACTTCCAAACTGCCATATCTCGCGAACGGATTGACCAATCTGCAAAATTTCTGATGCATCTGAAAACAGAAACTCGCCCGATTACAACGGTATGCGTACTTTTCCCCTAGGCCGCCCTAGTTATTCGTTTCGAGCATCAGAATTGCGAAAATTTTGAGTTTCTCAAGCGATTCTTACATCCAAACTGCCATATCTCGCGAACGGATTGACCAATCCGCAAAATTTCTGTTGCATCTGAAAGTAGAAACTCGCCCGATTACAACGGTATGCGTACTTTTCCCCTAGGCTATCCTAGTTATTCGTTTCGAGCATCAGAACTGCGAAAATTTTGAGTTTCTCAAGCGTTTCTTACCTACAAACTGCCATATCTCGCGAACGGATTGACCAATCCGCAAAATTTCTGTTGCATCTGAAAGTAGAAACTCGCCCGATTACAACGGTATGCGTACTTTTACCCTAGGCCTTTCTAGTTATTCGTTT
Organism: Ptiloglossa arizonensis; assembly: GCF_051014685.1. NCBI lineage: Eukaryota > Metazoa > Arthropoda > Insecta > Hymenoptera > Colletidae > Ptiloglossa > Ptiloglossa arizonensis. The sequence continues at coordinate 734,287 of NW_027478604.1, read as the reverse complement.
CGAGCATCAGAACTGCGAAAATTTTGAGTTTCTCAAGCGTTTCTTACCTCCAAACTGCCATATCTCGCGAACGGATTGACCAATCCGCAAAATTTCTGTTGCATCTGAATGTAGTAACTCGCCCGATTACAACGGTATGTGTACTTTTCCCCTAGGCCGTTCTAGTTGTTCGTTTCGAGCATCAGAACTGCGAAAATTTTGAGTTTCTCAAGCGTTCCTTACCTCCAAACTGCCATATCTCGCGAACGGATTGACCAATCCGCAAAATTTCTGTTGCATCTGAAAGTAGAAACTCGCCCGATTACAACTGTATGCGTACTTTTCCCCTAGTCCGTTCTAGTTATTCGTTTCGAGCATCAGAACTGCGAAAATTTTGAGTTTCTCAAGCGTTTCTTACCTCGAAACTGCCATATCTCGCGAACGGATTGACCAATCCGCAAAATTTCTGTTGCATCTGAAAGTAGAAACTCGCCCGATTACAACGGTATGCGTACTTTTCCCCTAGGCCGTTCTAGTTATGCTTGTCGAGCATCAGAACTGCGAAAATTTTGAGTTTCTCAAGCGTTTCTAACTCCAAACTGCCATATCTCGCGAACGGATTGACCAATCCGCAAAATTTCTGTTGCATCTGAAAGTAGAAACTCGCCCGATTACAACTGTATGCGGACTTTTCCCCTAGGCCGTTCTAGTTATTCGTTTCGAGCAACAGAACTGCGAAAATTTTGAGTTTCTCAAGCGTTGCTTACCTCCAAACTGCCATATCTCGCGAAAGGATTGACCAATCCGCAAAATTTCTGTTGCATCTGAAAGTAGAAACTCGCCCGATTACAACGGTGTACGTACTTTTCCCCTAGGCCGTTCTAGTTATTCGTTTCGAGCATCAGAACTGCGAAAATTTTGAGTTTCTCAAGCGTTTCTTACATACAAACTGCCACATCTCGCGAACGGATTGACCAATCCGCAAAACTTCTGATGCATCTGAAAGCAGAAACTCTCCCGGTAACAACGGTATGCGTACTTTTCCCCTAGGCCGCCCTAGTTATTCGTTTCGAGCATCAGGACTGCGAAAATTTTGAGTTTCTCAAGCGTTTCTTACTTCCAAACTGCCATATCTCGCGAACGGAATGACCAATCCTCAAAATTTCTGTTGCATCTGAAAGTAGAAACTCGCCCGATTACAACGGTATGCGTACTCTTCCCCTAGGCCGTCCTAGTTATTCGTTTCGAGCAACAGAACTGCGAAAATTTTGAGTTTCTCAAGCGTTGCTTACCTCCAAACTGCCATATCTCGCGAAAGGATTGACCAATCCGCAAAATTTCTGTTGCATCTGAAAGTAGAAACTCGCCCGATTACAACGGTGTACGTACTTTTCCCCTAGGCCGTTCTAGTTATTCGTTTCGAGCATCAGAACTGCGAAAATTTTGAGTTTCTCAAGCGTTTCTTACATACAAACTGCCACATCTCGCGAACGGATTGACCAATCCGCAAAACTTCTGATGCATCTGAAAGCAGAAACTCTCCCGGTTACAACGGTATGCGTACTTTTCCCCTAGGCCGCCCTAGTTATTCGTTTCGAGCATCAGAACTGCGAAAATTTTGAGTTTCTCAAGCGTTTCTTACTTCCAAACTGCCATATCTCGCGAACGGAATGACCAATCCTCAAAATTTCTGTTGCATCTGAAAGTAGAAACTCGCCCGATTACAACGGTATGCGTACTTTTCCCCTAGGCCGTCCTAGTTATTCGTTTCGAGCATCAGAACTGCGAAAATTTTGAGTTTCTCAAGCGTTTCTTACCTCCAAACTGCCATATCTCGCGAACGGATTGACCAATCCGCAAAATTTCTGTTGCATCTGAAAGTAGAAACTCGCCCGATTACAACGGTGTGCGTACTTTTCCCCTAGGCCGTTCTGGTTATTCGTTTCGAGCATCAGAACTGTGAAAATTTTGAATTTCTCAAGCGTTTCTTACCTCCAAACTGCCATTTCTCGCGAACGGATTCGACCAATCCGCAAAATTTCTGTTGCATCTGAAAGTAGAAACTCGCCCGATTACAACGGCATGCGTACTTTTCCCCTAGGCCGTTCTAGTTATGCTTGTCGAGCATCAGAACTGCGAAAATTTTGAGTTTCTCAAGCGTTTCTTACCTCCAAACTGCCATATCTCGCGAACGGATTGACCAATCCGCAAAATTTCTGTTGCATCTGAAAGCAGAAACTCGCCCGATTACAACGGTATGCGTATTTTTCCCCTAGGACGCCCTAGTTATTCGTTTCGAGCATCAGAATTGCGAAAATTTTGAGTTTCTCAAGCGATTCTTACATCCAAACTGCCATATCTCGCGAACGGATTGACCAATCCGCAAAATTTCTGTTGCATCTGAAAGTAGAAGCTCGCCCGATTACAACGGTATGCGTACTTTTCCCCTAGGCCGTCCTAGTTATTCGTTTCGAGCATCAGAACTGCGAAAATTTTGAGTTTCTCAAGCGTTTCTTACCTACAAACTGCCATATCTCGCGAACGGATTGACCAATCCGCAAAATTTCTGTTGCATCTGAAAGTAGAAACTCGCCCGATTACAACGGTATGCGTACTTTTACCCTAGGCCGTTCTAGTTGTTCGTTTCGAGCATCAGAACTGCGAAAATTTTGAGTTTCTCAAGCGTTCCTTACCTCCAAACTGCCATATCTCGCGAACGGATTGACCAATCCGCAAAATTTCTGTTGCATCTGAAAGTAGAAACTCGCCCGATTACAACTGTATGCGTACTTTTCCCCTAGTCCGTTCTAGTTATTCGTTTCGAGCATCAGAACTGCGAAAATTTTGAGTTTCTCAAGCGTTTCTTACCTCGAAACTGCCATATCTCGCGAACGGATTGACCAATCCGCAAAATTTCTGTTGCATCTGAAAGTAGAAACTCGCCCGATTACAACGGTATGCGTACTTTTCCCCTAGGCCGTTCTAGTTATGCTTGTCGAGCATCAGAACTGCGAAAATTTTGAGTTTCTCAAGCGTTTCTAACTCCAAACTGCCATATCTCGCGAACGGATTGACCAATCCGCAAAATTTCTGTTGCATCTGAAAGTAGAAACTCGCCCGATTACAACTGTATGCGGACTTTTCCCCTAGGCCGTTCTAGTTATTCGTTTCGAGCAACAGAACTGCGAAAATTTTGAGTTTCTCAAGCGTTGCTTACCTCCAAACTGCCATATCTCGCGAAAGGATTGACCAATCCGCAAAATTTCTGTTGCATCTGAAAGTAGAAACTCGCCCGATTACAACGGTGTACGTACTTTTCCCCTAGGCCGTTCTAGTTATTCGTTTCGAGCATCAGAACTGCGAAAATTTTGAGTTTCTCAAGCGTTTCTTACATACAAACTGCCACATCTCGCGAACGGATTGACCAATCCGCAAAACTTCTGATGCATCTGAAAGGAGAAACTCTCCCGGTTACAACGGTATGCGTACTTTTCCCCTAGGCCGCCCTAGTTATTCGTTTCGAGCATCAGGACTGCGAAAATTTTGAGTTTCTCAAGCGTTTCTTACTTCCAAACTGCCATATCTCGCGAACGGAATGACCAATCCTCAAAATTTCTGTTGCATCTGAAAGTAGAAACTCGCCCGATTACAACGGTATGCGTACTTTTCCCCTAGGCCGTCCTAGTTATTCGTTTCGAGCAACAGAACTGCGAAAATTTTGAGTTTCTCAAGCGTTGCTTACCTCCAAACTGCCATATCTCGCGAAAGGATTGACCAATTCGCAAAATTTCTGTTGCATCTGAAAGTAGAAACTCGCCCGATTACAACGGTGTACGTACTTTTCCCCTAGGCCGTTCTAGTTATTCGTTTCGAGCATCAGAACTGCGAAAATTTTGAGTTTCTCAAGCGTTTCTTACATACAAACTGCCACATCTCGCGAACGGATTGACCAATCCGCAAAACTTCTGATGCATCTGAAAGCAGAAACTCTCCCGGTTACAACGGTATGCGTACTTTTCCCCTAGGCCGCCCTAGTTATTCGTTTCGAGCATCAGAACTGCGAAAATTTTGAGTTTCTGAAGCGTTTCTTACTTCCAAACTGCCATATCTCGCGAACGGAATGACCAATCCTCAAAATTTCTGTTGCATCTGAAAGTAGAAACTCGCCCGATTACAACGGTATGCGTACTTTTCCCCTAGGCCGTCCTAGTTATTCGTTTCGAGCATCAGAACTGCGAAAATTTTGAGTTTCTCAAGCGTTTCTTACCTCCAAACTGCCATATCTCGCGAAAGGATTGACCAATTCGCAAAATTTCTGTTGCATCTGAAAGTAGAAACTCGCCCGATTACAACGGTGTACGTACTTTTCCCCTAGGCCGTTCTAGTTATTCGTTTCGAGCATCAGAACTGCGAAAATTTTGAGTTTCTCAAGCGTTTCTTACATACAAACTGCCACATCTCGCGAACGGATTGACCAATCCGCAAAACTTCTGATGCATCTGAAAGCAGAAACTCTCCCGGTTACAACGGTATGCGTACTTTTCCCCTAGGCCGCCCTAGTTATTCGTTTCGAGCATCAGAACTGCGAAAATTTTGAGTTTCTGAAGCGTTTCTTACTTCCAAACTGCCATATCTCGCGAACGGAATGACCAATCCTCAAAATTTCTGTTGCATCTGAAAGTAGAAACTCGCCCGATTACAACGGTATGCGTACTTTTCCCCTAGGCCGTCCTAGTTATTCGTTTCGAGCATCAGAACTGCGAAAATTTTGAGTTTCTCAAGCGTTTCTTACCTCCAAACTGCCATATCTCGCGAACGGATTGACCAATCCGCAAAATTTCTGTTGCATCTGAAAGTAGAAACTCGCCCGATTACAACGGTGTGCGTACTTTTCCCCTAGGCCGTTCTGGTTATTCGTTTCGAGCATCAGAACTGTGAAAATTTTGAATTTCTCAAGCGTTTCTTACCTCCAAACTGCCATTTCTCGCGAACGGATTCGACCAATCCGCAAAATTTCTGTTGCATCTGAAAGTAGAAACTCGCCCGATTACAACGGTGTACGTACTTTTCCCCTAGGCCGTTCTAGTTATTCGTTTCGAGCATCAGAACTGCGAAAATTTTGAGTTTCTCAAGCGTTTCTTACATACAAACTGCCACATCTCGCGAACGGATTGACCAATCCGCAAAACTTCTGATGCATCTGAAAGCAGAAACTCTCCCGGTTACAACGGTATGCGTACTTTTCCCCTAGGCCGCCCTAGTTATTCGTTTCGAGCATCAGAACTGCGAAAATTTTGAGTTTCTCAAGCGTTTCTTACTTCCAAACTGCCATATCTCGCGAACGGAATGACCAATCCTCAAAATTTCTGTTGCATCTGAAAGTAGAAACTCGCCCGATTACAACGGTATGCGTACTTTTCCCCTAGGCCGTCCTAGTTATTCGTTTCGAGCATCAGAACTGCGAAAATTTTGAGTTTCTCAAGCGTTTCTTACCTCCAAACTGCCATATCTCGCGAACGGATTGACCAATCCGCAAAATTTCTGTTGCATCTGAAAGTAGAAACTCGCCCGATTACAACGGTGTGCGTACTTTTCCCCTAGGCCGTTCTGGTTATTCGTTTCGAGCATCAGAACTGTGAAAATTTTGAATTTCTCAAGCGTTTCTTACCTCCAAACTGCCATTTCTCGCGAACGGATTCGACCAATCCGCAAAATTTCTGTTGCATCTGAAAGTAGAAACTCGCCCGATTACAACGGCATGCGTACTTTTCCCCTAGGCCGTTCTAGTTATGCTTGTCGAGCATCAGAACTGCGAAAATTTTGAGTTTCTCAAGCGTTTCTTACCTCCAAACTGCCATATCTCGCGAACGGATTGACCAATCCGCAAAATTTCTGTTGCATCTGAAAGCAGAAACTCGCCCGATTACAACGGTATGCGTATTTTTCCCCTAGGCCGCCCTAGTTATTCGTTTCGAGCATCAGAATTGCGAAAATTTTGAGTTTCTCAAGCGATTCTTACATCCAAACTGCCATATCTCGCGAACGGATTGACCAATCCGCAAAATTTCTGTTGCATCTGAAAGTAGAAGCTCGCCCGATTACAACGGTATGCGTACTTTTCCCCTAGGCCGTCCTAGTTATTCGTTTCGAGCATCAGAACTGCGAAAATTTTGAGTTTCTCAAGCGTTTCTTACCTACAAACTGCCATATCTCGCGAACGGATTGACCAATCCGCAAAATTTCTGTTGCATCTGAAAGTAGAAACTCGCCCGATTACAACGGTATGCGTACTTTTACCCTAGGCCGTTCTAGTTATTCGTTTCGAGCATCAGAACTGCGAAAATTTTGAGTTTCTCAAGCGTTCCTTACCTCCAAACTGCCATATCTCGCGAACGGATTGACCAATCCGCAAAATTTCTGTTGCATCTGAAAGTACAAACTCGCCCGATTACAACTGTATGCGTACTTTTCCCCTAGTCCGTTCTAGTTATTCGTTTCGAGCATCAGAACTGCGAAAATTTTGAGTTTCTCAAGCGTTTCTTACCTCGAAACTGCCATATCTCGCGAACGGATTGACCAATCCGCAAAATTTCTGTTGCATCTCAAAGTAGAATCTCGCCCGATTACAACGGTATGCGTACTTTTCCCCTAGGCCGTTCTAGTTATGCTTGTCGAGCATCAGAACTGCGAAAATTTTGAGTTTCTCTAGCGTTTCTAACTCCAAACTGCCATATCTCGCGAACGGATTGACAAATCCGCAAAATTTCTGTTGCATCTGAAAGTAGAAACTCGCCCGATTACAACTGTATGCGGACTTTTCCCCTAGGCCGTTCTAGTTATTCGTTTCGAGCAACAGAACTGCGAAAATTTTGAGTTTCTCAAGCGTTGCTTACCTCCAAACTGCCATATCTCGCGAAAGGATTGACCAATCCGCAAAATTTCTGTTGCATCTGAAAGTAGAAACTCGCCCGATTACAACGGTGTACGTACTTTTCCCCTAGGCCGTTCTAGTTATTCGTTTCGAGCATCAGAACTGCGAAAATTTTGAGTTTCTCAAGCGTTTCTTACATACAAACTGCCACATCTCGCGAACGGATTGACCAATCCGCAAAACTTCTGATGCATCTGAAAGCAGAAACTCTCCCGGTTACAACGGTATGCGTACTTTTCCCCTAGGCCGCCCTAGTTATTCGTTTCGAGCATCAGAACTGCGAAAATTTTGAGTTTCTCAAGCGTTTCTTACTTCCAAACTGCCATATCTCGCGAACGGAATGACCAATCCTCAAAATTTCTGTTGCATCTGAAAGTAGAAACTCGCCCGATTACAACGGTATGCGTACTTTTCCCCTAGGCCGTCCTAGTTATTCGTTTCGAGCATCAGAACTGCGAAAATTTTGAGTTTCTCAAGCGTTTCTTACCTCCAAACTGCCATATCTCGCGAACGGATTGACCAATCCGCAAAATTTCTGTTGCATCTGAAAGTAGAAACTCGCCCGATTACAACGGTGTGCGTACTTTTCCCCTAGGCCGTTCTGGTTATTCGTTTCGAGCATCAGAACTGTGAAAATTTTGAATTTCTCAAGCGTTTCTTACCTCCAAACTGCCATTTCTCGCGAACGGATTCGACCAATCCGCAAAATTTCTGTTGCATCTGAAAGTAGAAACTCGCCCGATTACAACGGCATGCTTACTTTTCCCCTAGGCCGTTCTAGTTATGCTTGTCGAGCATCAGAACTGCGAAAATTTTGAGTTTCTCAAGCGTTTCTTACCTCCAAACTGCCATATCTCGCGAACGGATTGACCAATCCGCAAAATTTCTGTTGCATCTGAAAGTAGAAACTCGCCCGATTACAACGGTATGCGTACTTTTCCCCTAGGCCTTTCTAGTTATTCGTTTCGAGCATCAGAACTGCGAAAATTTTGAGTTTCTCAAGCGTTTCTTACTTCCAAACTGCCACATCTCGCGAACGGATTGACGAATCCGTAAAATTTCTGATGCATCTGAAAGCAGAAACTCGCCCGATTACAACGGTATGCGTACTTTTCCCCTAGGCCGCCCTAGTTATTCGTTTCGAGCATCAGAACTGCGAAAATTTTGAGTTTCTCAAGCGTTTCTTACTTCCAAACTGCCATATCTCGCGAACGGATTGACCAATCTGCAAAATTTCTGATGCATCTGAAAGCAGAAACTCGCCCGATTACAACGGTATGCGTACTTTTCCCCTAGGCCGCCCTAGTTATTCGTTTCGAGCATCAGAATTGCGAAAATTTTGAGTTTCTCAAGCGATTCTTACATCCAAACTGCCATATCTCGCGAACGGATTGACCAATCCGCAAAATTTCTGTTGCACCTGAAAGTAGAAACTCGCCCGATTACAACGGCATGCGTACTTTTCCCCTAGGCCGTTCTAGTTATGCTTGTCGAGCATCAGAACTGCGAAAATTTTGAGTTTCTCAAGCGTTTCTTACCTCCAAACTGCCATATCTCGCGAACGGATTGACCAATCCGCAAAATTTCTGTTGCATCTGAAAGTAGAAACTCGCCCGATTACAACGGTATGCGTACTTTTCCCCTAGGCCTTTCTAGTTATTCGTTTCGAGCATCAGAACTGCGAAAATTTTGAGTTTCTCAAGCGTTTCTTACTTCCAAACTGCCATATCTCGCGAACGGATTGACCAATCCGCAAAATTTCTGTTGCATCTGAAAGTAGAAACTCGCCCGATTACAACGGTATGCGTACTTTTCCCCTAGGCCGTTCTAGTTATTCGTTTCGAGCATCAGAACTGCGAAAATTTTGAGTTTCTCAAGCGTTTCTTACATACAAACTGCCACATCTCGCGAACGGATTGACCAATCCGCAAAACTTCTGATGCATCTGAAAGCAGAAACTCTCCCGGTTACAACGGTATGCGTACTTTTCCCCTAGGCCGCCCTAGTTATTCGTTTCGAGCATCAGAACTGCGAAAATTTTGAGTTTCTCAAGCGTTTCTTACCTCCAAACTGCCATATCTCGCGAACGGATTGACCAATCCGCAAAATTTCTGTTGCATCTGAAAGTAGAAACTCGCCCGATTACAACGGTATGCGTACTTTTCCCCTAGGCCGTTCTGGTTATTCGTTTCGAGCATCAGAACTGTGAAAATTTTGAATTTCTCAAGCGTTTCTTACCTCCAAACTGCCATTTCTCGCGAACGGATTCGACCAATCCGCAAAATTTCTGTTGCATCTGAATGTAGAAACTCGCCCGATTACAACGGCATGCGTACTTTTCCCCTAGGCCGTTCTAGTTATGCTTGTCGAGCATCAGAACTGCGAAAATTTTGAGTTTCTCAATCGTTTCTTACCTCCAAACTGCCATATCTCGCGAACGGATTGACCAATCCGCAAAATTTCTGTTGCATCTGAAAGTAGAAACTCGCCCGATTACAACGGTATGCGTACTTTTCCCCTAGGCCTTTCTAGTTATTCGTTTCGAGCATCAGAACTGCGAAAATTTTGAGTTTCTCAAGCGTTTCTTACCTCCAAACTGCCATATCTCGCGAACGGATTGACCAATCCGCAAAATTTCTGTTGCATCTGAAAGTAGAAACTCGCCCGATTACAACGGTGTGCGTACTTTTCCCCTAGGCCGTTCTGGTTATTCGTTTCGAGCATCAGAACTGTGAAAATTTTGAATTTCTCAAGCGTTTCTTACCTCCAAACTGCCATTTCTCGCGAACGGATTCGACCAATCCGCAAAATTTCTGTTGCATCTGAAAGTAGAAACTCGCCCGATTACAACGGCATGCGTACTTTTCCCCTAGGCCGTTCTAGTTATGCTTGTCGAGCATCAGAACTGCGAAAATTTTGAGTTTCTCAAGCGTTTCTTACCTCCAAACTGCCATATCTCGCGAACGGATTGACCAATCCGCAAAATTTCTGTTGCATCTGAAAGTAGAAACTCGCCCGATTACAACGGTATGCGTACTTTTCCCCTAGGCCTTTCTAGTTATTCGTTTCGAGCATCAGAACTGCGAAAATTTTGAGTTTCTCAAGCGTTTCTTACTTCCAAACTGCCACATCTCGCGAACGGATTGACGAATCCGTAAAATTTCTGATGCATCTGAAAGCAGAAACTCGCCCGATTACAACGGTATGCGTACTTTTCCCCTAGGCCGCCCTAGTTATTCGTTTCGAGCATCAGAACTGCGAAAATTTTGAGTTTCTCAAGCGTTTCTTACTTCCAAACTGCCATATCTCGCGAACGGATTGACCAATCTGCAAAATTTCTGATGCATCTGAAAGCAGAAACTCGCCCGATTACAACGGTATGCGTACTTTTCCCCTAGGCCGCCCTAGTTATTCGTTTCGAGCATCAGAATTGCGAAAATTTTGAGTTTCTCAAGCGATTCTTACATCCAAACTGCCATATCTCGCGAACGGATTGACCAATCCGCAAAATTTCTGTTGCACCTGAAAGTAGAAACTCGCCCGATTACAACGGCATGCGTACTTTTCCCCTAGGCCGTTCTAGTTATGCTTGTCGAGCATCAGAACTGCGAAAATTTTGAGTTTCTCAAGCGTTTCTTACCTCCAAACTGCCATATCTCGCGAACGGATTGACCAATCCGCAAAATTTCTGTTGCATCTGAAAGTAGAAACTCGCCCGATTACAACGGTATGCGTACTTTTCCCCTAGGCCGTTCTAGTTATTCGTTTCGAGCATCAGAACTGCGAAAATTTTGAGTTCCTCAAGCGTTTCTTACATACAAACTGCCACATCTCGCGAACGGATTGACCAATCCGCAAAACTTCTGATGCATCTGAAAGCAGAAACTCTCCCGGTTACAACGGTATGCGTACTTTTCCCCTAGGCCGCCCTAGTTATTCGTTTCGAGCATCAGAACTGCGAAAATTTTGAGTTTCTCAAGCGTTTCTTACCTCCAAACTGCCATATCTCGCGAACGGATTGACCAATCCGCAAAATTTCTGTTGCATCTGAAAGTAGAAACTCGCCCGATTACAACGGTATGCGTACTTTTCCCCTAGGCCGTTCTGGTTATTCGTTTCGAGCATCAGAACTGTGAAAATTTTGAATTTCTCAAGCGTTTCTTACCTCCAAACTGCCATTTCTCGCGAACGGATTCGACCAATCCGCAAAATTTCTGTTGCATCTGAAAGTAGAAACTCGCCCGATTACAACGGCATGCGTACTTTTCCCCTAGGCCGTTCTAGTTATGCTTGTCGAGCATCAGAACTGCGAAAATTTTGAGTTTCTCAAGCGTTTCTTACCTCCAAACTGCCATATCTCGCGAACGGATTGACCAATCCGCAAAATTTCTGTTGCATCTGAAAGTAGAAACTCGCCCGATTACAACGGTATGCGTACTTTTCCCCTAGGCCTTTCTAGTTATTCGTTTCGAGCATCAGAACTGCGAAAATTTTGAGTTTCTCAAGCGTTTCTTACTTCCAAACTGCCACATCTCGCGAACGGATTGACGAATCCGTAAAATTTCTGATGCATCTGAAAGCAGAAACTCGCCCGATTACAACGGTATGCGTACTTTTCCCCTAGGCCGCCCTAGTTATTCGTTTCGAGCATCAGAACTGCGAAAATTTTGAGTTTCTCAAGCGTTTCTTACTTCCAAACTGCCATATCTCGCGAACGGATTGACCAATCTGCAAAATTTCTGATGCATCTGAAAGCAGAAACTCGCCCGATTACAACGGTATGCGTACTTTTCCCCTAGGCCGCCCTAGTTATTCGTTTCGAGCATCAGAATTGCGAAAATTTTGAGTTTCTCAAGCGATTCTTACATCCAAACTGCCATATCTCGCGAACGGATTGACCAATCCGCAAAATTTCTGTTGCACCTGAAAGTAGAAACTCGCCCGATTACAACGGCATGCGTACTTTTCCCCTAGGCCGTTCTAGTTATGCTTGTCGAGCATCAGAACTGCGAAAATTTTGAGTTTCTCAAGCGTTTCTTACCTCCAAACTGCCATATCTCGCGAACGGATTCACCAATCCGCAAAATTTCTGTTGCATCTGAAAGTAGAAACTCGCCCGATTACAACGGTATGCGTACTTTTCCCCTAGGCCGTTCTAGTTATTCGTTTCGAGCATCAGAACTGCGAAAATTTTGAGTTCCTCAAGCGTTTCTTACATACAAACTGCCACATCTCGCGAACGGATTGACCAATCCGCAAAACTTCTGATGCATCTGAAAGCAGAAACTCTCCCGGTTACAACGGTATGCGTACTTTTCCCCTAGGCCGCCCTAGTTATTCGTTTCGAGCATCAGAACTGCGAAAATTTTGAGTTTCTCAAGCGTTTCTTACCTCCAAACTGCCATATCTCGCGAACGGATTGACCAATCCGCAAAATTTCTGTTGCATCTGAAAGTAGAAACTCGCCCGATTACAACGGTATGCGTACTTTTCCCCTAGGCCGTTCTGGTTATTCGTTTCGAGCATCAGAACTGTGAAAATTTTGAATTTCTCAAGCGTTTCTTACCTCCAAACTGCCATTTCTCGCGAACGGATTCGACCAATCCGCAAAATTTCTGTTGCATCTGAATGTAGAAACTCGCCCGATTACAACGGCATGCGTACTTTTCCCCTAGGCCGTTCTAGTTATGCTTGTCGAGCATCAGAACTGCGAAAATTTTGAGTTTCTCAATCGTTTCTTACCTCCAAACTGCCATATCTCGCGAACGGATTGACCAATCCGCAAAATTTCTGTTGCATCTGAAAGTAGAAACTCGCCCGATTACAACGGTATGCGTACTTTTCCCCTAGGCCTTTCTAGTTATTCGTTTCGAGCATCAGAACTGCGAAAACTTTGAGTTTCTCAAGCGTTTCTTACTTCCAAACTGCCACATCTCGCGAACGGATTGACGAATCCGCAAAATTTCTGATGCATCTGAAAGCAGAAACTCGCCCGATTACAACGGTATGCGTACTTTTCCCCTAGGCCGCCCTAGTTATTCGTTTCGAGCATCAGAATTGCGAAAATTTTGAGTTTCTCAAGCGATTCTTACATCCAAACTGCCATATCTCGCGAACGGATTGACCAATCCGCAAAATTTCTGTTGCATCTGAAAGTAGAAACTCGCCCGATTACAACGGTATGCGTACTTTTCCCCTAGGCCTTTCTAGTTATTCGTTTCGAGCATCAGAACTGCGAAAATTTTGAGTTTCTCAAGCGTTTCTTACCTCCAAACTGCCATATCTCGCGAACGGATTGACCAATCCGCAAAATTTCTGTTGCATCTGAAAGTAGTAACTCGCCCGATTACAACGGTATGTGTACTTTTCCCCTAGGCCGTCCTAGTTATTCGTTTCGAGCATCAGAATTGCGAAAATTTTGAGTTTCTCAAGCGATTCTTACATACAAACTGCCACATCTCGCGAACGGATTGACCAATCCGTAAAACTTCTGATGCATCTGAAAGCAGAAACTCTCCCGGTTACAACGGTATGCGTACTTTTCCCCTAGGCCTTTCTAGTTATTCGTTTCGAACATCAGAACTGCGAAAATTTTGAGTTTCTCAAGCGTTTCTTACGTCCAAACTGCCATATCTCGCGAACGGATTGACCAATCCGCAAAATTTCTGATGCATCTGAAAGTAGAGACTCGCCCGATTACAACGGTATGCGTACTTTTCCCCTAGGCCGTTCTAGTTATTCGTTTCGAGCATCAGAACTGCGAAAATTTTGAGTTTCTCAAGCGTTTCTTACATACAAACTGCCACATCTCGCGAACGGATTGACCAATCCGTAAAACTTCTGATGCATCTGAAAGCAGAAACTCTCCCGGTTACAACGGTATGCGTACTTTTCCCCTAGGCCGCCCTAGTTATTCGTTTCGAGCATCAGAACTGCGAAAATTTTGAGTTTCTCAAGCGTTTCTTACATACAAACTGCCACATCTCGCGAACGGATTGACCAATCCGCAAAACTTCTGATGCATCTGAAAGCAGAAACTCTCCCGGTTACAACGGTATGCGTACTTTTCCCCTAGGCCGCCCTAGTTATTCGTTTCGAGCATCAGAACTGCGAAAATTTTGAGTTTCTCAAGCGTTTCTTACTTCCAAACTGCCATATCTCGCGAACGGAATGACCAATCCTCAAAATTTCTGTTGCATCTGAAAGTAGAAACTCGCCCGATTACAACGGTATGCGTACTTTTCCCCTAGGCCGCCCTAGTTATTCGTTTCGAGCATCAGAATTGCGAAAATTTTGAGTTTCTCAAGCGATTCTTACATCCAAACTGCCATATCTCGCGAACGGATTGACCAATCCGCAAAATTTCTGTTGCATCTGAAAGTAGAAACTCGCCCGATTACAACGGTATGCGTACTTTTCCCCTAGGCCGCCCTAGTTATTCGTTTCGAGCATCAGAATTGCGAAAATTTTGAGTTTCTCAAGCGATTCTTACATCCAAACTGCCATATCTCGCGAACGGATTGACCAATCCGCAAAATTTCTGTTTCATCTGAAAGTAGAAACTCGCCCGATTACAACGGCATGCGTACTTTTCCCCTAGGCCGTTCTAGTTATGCTTGTCGAGCATCAGAACTGCGAAAATTTTGAGTTTCTCAAGCGTTTCTTACCTCCAAACTGCCATATCTCGCGAACGGATTGACCAATCCGCAAAATTTCTGTTGCATCTGAAAGTAGAAACTCGCCCGATTACAACGGTATGCGTACTTTTCCCCTAGGCCTTTCTAGTTATTCGTTTCGAGCATCAGAACTGCGAAAATTTTGAGTTTCTCAAGCGTTTCTTACTTCCAAACTGCCATATCTCGCGAACGGATTGACCAATCCGCAAAATTTCTGTTGCATCTGAAAGTAGAAACTCGCCCGATTACAACGGTATGCGTACTTTTCCCCTAGGCCGTTCTAGTTATTCGTTTCGAGCATCAGAACTGCGAAAATTTTGAGTTTCTCAAGCGTTTCTTACATACAAACTGCCACATCTCGCGAACGGATTGACCAATCCGCAAAACTTCTGATGCATCTGAAAGCAGAAACTCTCCCGGTTACAACGGTATGCGTACTTTTCCCCTAGGCCGCCCTAGTTATTCGTTTCGAGCATCAGAACTGCGAAAATTTTGAGTTTCTCAAGCGTTTCTTACCTCCAAACTGCCATATCTCGCGAACGGATTGACCAATCCGCAAAATTTCTGTTGCATCTGAAAGTAGAAACTCGCCCGATTACAACGGTATGCGTACTTTTCCCCTAGGCCGTTCTGGTTATTCGTTTCGAGCATCAGAACTGTGAAAATTTTGAATTTCTCAAGCGTTTCTTACCTCCAAACTGCCATTTCTCGCGAACGGATTCGACCAATCCGCAAAATTTCTGTTGCATCTGAAAGTAGAAACTCGCCCGATTACAACGGCATGCGTACTTTTCCCCTAGGCCGTTCTAGTTATGCTTGTCGAGCATCAGAACTGCGAAAATTTTGAGTTTCTCAAGCGTTTCTTACCTCCAAACTGCCATATCTCGCGAACGGATTGACCAATCCGCAAAATTTCTGTTGCATCTGAAAGTAGAAACTCGCCCGTTTACAACGGTATGCGTACTTTTCCCCTAGGCCTTTCTAGTTATTCGTTTCGAGCATCAGAACTGCGAAAATTTTGAGTTTCTCAAGCGTTTCTTACTTCCAAACTGCCACATCTCGCGAACGGATTGACGATTCCGCAAAATTTCTGATGCATCTGAAAGCAGAAACTCGCCCGATTACAACGGTATGCGTACTTTTCCCCTAGGCCTTTCTAGTTATTCGTTTCGAGCATCAGAACTGCGAAAATTTGAGTTTCTCATGCGTTTCTTACCTCCAAACTGCCATATCTCGCGAACGGATTGACCAATCCGCAAAATTTCTGTTGCATCTGAAAGTAGTAACTCACCCGATTACAACGGTATGTGTACTTTTCCCCTAGGCCGTTCTAGTTGTTCGTTTCGAGCATCAGAACTGCGAAAATTTTGAGTTTCTCAAGCGTTCCTTACCTCCAAACTGCCATATCTCGCGAACGGATTGACCAATCCGCAAAATTTCTGTTGCATCTGAAAGTAGAAACTCGCCCGATTACAACGGTGTACGTACTTTTCCCCTAGGCCGTTCTAGTTATGCTTGTCGAGCATCAGAACTGCGAAAATTTTGAGTTTCTCAAGCGTTTCTTACCTCCAAACTGCCATATCTCGCGAACGGATTGACCAATCCGCAAAATTTCTGTTGCATCTGAAAGTAGAAACTCGCCCGATTACAACGGTATGCGTACTTTTCCCCTAGGCCTTTCTAGTTATTCGTTTCGAGCATCAGAACTGCGAAAATTTTGAGTTTCTCAAGCGTTTCTTACTTCCAAACTGCCACATCTCGCGAACGGATTGACGAATCCGTAAAATTTCTGATGCATCTGAAAGCAGAAACTCGCCCGATTACAACGGTATGCGTACTTTTCCCCTAGGCCGCCCTAGTTATTCGTTTTCGAGCATCAGAACTGCGAAAATTTTGAGTTTCTCAAGCGTTTCTTACTTCCAAACTGCCATATCTCGCGAACGGATTGACCAATCTGCAAAATTTCTGATGCATCTGAAAGCAGAAACTCGCCCGATTACAACGGTATGCGTACTTTTCCCCTAGGCCGCCCTAGTTATTCGTTTCGAGCATCAGAATTGCGAAAATTTTGAGTTTCTCAAGCGATTCTTACATCCAAACTGCCATATCTCGCGAACGAATTGACCAATCCGCAAAATTTCTGTTGCTTCTGAAAGTAGAAACTCGCCCGATTACAACGGTATGCGTACTGTTCCCCTAGGCCTTTCTAGTTATTCGTTTCGAGCATCAGAACTGCGAAAATTTTGAGTTTCTCAAGCGTTTCTTACCTCCAAACTGCCATATCTCGCGAACGGATTGACCAATCCGCAAAATTTCTGTTGCATCTGAAAGTAGAAACTCGCCCGATTACAACGGTATGCGTACTTTTCCCCTAGGCCGTTCTAGTTATTCGTTTCGAGCATCAGAACTGCGAAAATTTTGAGTTTCTCAAGCGTTTCTTACATACAAACTGCCACATCTCGCGAACGGATTGACCAATCCGCAAAACTTCTGATGCATCTGAAAGCAGAAACTCTCCCGGTTACAACGGTATGCGTACTTTTCCCCTAGGCCGCCCTAGTTATTCGTTTCGAGCATCAGAACTGCGAAAATTTTGAGTTTCTCAAGCGTTTCTTACCTCCAAACTGCCATATCTCGCGAACGGATTGACCAATCCGCAAAATTTCTGTTGCATCTGAAAGTAGAAACTCGCCCGATTACAACGGTATGCGTACTTTTCCCCTAGGCCGTTCTGGTTATTCGTTTCGAGCATCAGAACTGTGAAAATTTTGAATTTCTCAAGCGTTTCTTACCTCCAAACTGCCATTTCTCGCGAACGGATTCGACCAATCCGCAAAATTTCTGTTGCATCTGAATGTAGAAACTCGCCCGATTACAACGGCATGCGTACTTTTCCCTAGGCCGTTCTAGTTATGCTTGTCGAGCATCAGAACTGCGAAAATTTTGAGTTTCTCAATCGTTTCTTACCTCCAAACTGCCATATCTCGCGAACGGATTGACCAATCCGCAAAATTTCTGTTGCATCTGAAAGTAGAAACTCGCCCGATTACAACGGTATGCGTACTTTTCCCCTAGGCCTTTCTAGTTATTCGTTTCGAGCATCAGAACTGCGAAAATTTTGAGTTTCTCAAGCGTTTCTTACTTCCAAACTGCCACATCTCGCGAACGGATTGACGAATCCGCAAAATTTCTGATGCATCTGAAAGCAGAAACTCGCCCGATTACAACGGTATGCGTACTTTTCCCCTAGGCCGCCCTAGTTATTCGTTTCGAGCATCAGAATTGCGAAAATTTTGAGTTTCTCAAGCGATTCTTACATCCAAACTGCCATATCTCGCGAACGGATTGACCAATCCGCAAAATTTCTGTTGCATCTGAAAGTAGAAACTCGCCCGATTACAACGGTATGCGTACTTTTCCCCTAGGCCTTTCTAGTTATTCGTTTCGAGCATCAGAACTGCGAAAATTTTGAGTTTCTCAAGCGTTTCTTACCTCCAAACTGCCATATCTCGCGAACGGATTGACCAATCCGCAAAATTTCTGTTGCATCTGAAAGTAGTAACTCGCCCGATTACAACGGTATGTGTACTTTTCCCCTAGGCCGTCCTAGTTATTCGTTTCGAGCATCAGAATTGCGAAAATTTTGAGTTTCTCAAGCGATTCTTACATACAAACTGCCACATCTCGCGAACGGATTGACCAATCCGTAAAACTTCTGATGCATCTGAAAGCAGAAACTCTCCCGGTTACAACGGTATGCGTACTTTTCCCCTAGGCCTTTCTAGTTATTCGTTTCGAACATCAGAACTGCGAAAATTTTGAGTTTCTCAAGCGTTTCTTACGTCCAAACTGCCATATCTCGCGAACGGATTGACCAATCCGCAAAATTTCTGATGCATCTGAAAGTAGAGACTCGCCCGATTACAACGGTATGCGTACTTTTCCCCTAGGCCGTTCTAGTTATTCGTTTCGAGCATCAGAACTGCGAAAATTTTGAGTTTCTCAAGCGTTTCTTACATACAAACTGCCACATCTCGCGAACGGATTGACCAATCCGTAAAACTTCTGATGCATCTGAAAGCAGAAACTCTCCCGGTTACAACGGTATGCGTACTTTTCCCCTAGGCCGCCCTAGTTATTCGTTTCGAGCATCAGAACTGCGAAAATTTTGAGTTTCTCAAGCGTTTCTTACATACAAACTGCCACATCTCGCGAACGGATTGACCAATCCGCAAAACTTCTGATGCATCTGAAAGCAGAAACTCTCCCGGTTACAACGGTATGCGTACTTTTCCCCTAGGCCCGCCCTAGTTATTCGTTTCGAGCATCAGAACTGCGAAAATTTTGAGTTTCTCAAGCGTTTCTTACTTCCAAACTGCCATATCTCGCGAACGGAATGACCAATCCTCAAAATTTCTGTTGCATCTGAAAGTAGAAACTCGCCCGATTACAACGGTATGCGTACTTTTCCCCTAGGCCGCCCTAGTTATTCGTTTCGAGCATCAGAATTGCGAAAATTTTGAGTTTCTCAAGCGATTCTTACATCCAAACTGCCATATCTCGCGAACGGATTGACCAATCCGCAAAATTTCTGTTGCATCTGAAAGTAGAAACTCGCCCGATTACAACGGTATGCGTACTTTTCCCCTAGGCCGACCTAGTTATTCGTTTCGAGCATCAGAATTGCGAAAATTTTGAGTTTCTCAAGCGATTCTTACATCCAAACTGCCATATCTCGCGAACGGATTGACCAATCCGCAAAATTTCTGTTTCATCTGAAAGTAGAAACTCGCCCGATTACAACGGCATGCGTACTTTTCCCCTAGGCCGTTCTAGTTATGCTTGTCGAGCATCAGAACTGCGAAAATTTTGAGTTTCTCAAGCGTTTCTTACCTCCAAACTGCCATATCTCGCGAACGGATTGACCAATCCGCAAAATTTCTGTTGCATCTGAAAGTAGAAACTCGCCCGATTACAACGGTATGCGTACTTTTCCCCTAGGCCTTTCTAGTTATTCGTTTCGAGCATCAGAACTGCGAAAATTTTGAGTTTCTCAAGCGTTTCTTACTTCCAAACTGCCATATCTCGCGAACGGATTGACCAATCCGCAAAATTTCTGTTGCATCTGAAAGTAGAAACTCGCCCGATTACAACGGTATGCGTACTTTTCCCCTAGGCCTTTCTAGTTATTCGTTTCGAGCATCAGAACTGCGAAAATTTTGAGTTTCTCAAGCGTTTCTTACTTCCAAACTGCCACATCTCGCGAACGGATTGACGAATCCGCAAAATTTCTGATGCATCTGAAAGCAGAAACTCGCCCGATTACAACGGTATGCGTACTTTTCCCCTAGGCCTTTCTAGTTATTCGTTTCGAGCATCAGAACTGCGAAAATTTTGAGTTTCTCATGCGTTTCTTACCTCCAAACTGCCATATCTCGCGAACGGATTGACCAATCCGCAAAATTTCTGTTGCATCTGAAAGTAGTAACTCACCCGATTACAACGGTATGTGTACTTTTCCCCTAGGCCGTTCTAGTTGTTCGTTTCGAGCATCAGAACTGCGAAAATTTTGAGTTTCTCAAGCGTTCCTTACCTCCAAACTGCCATATCTCGCGAACGGATTGACCAATCCGCAAAATTTCTGTTGCATCTGAAAGTAGTAACTCGCCCGATTACAACGGTATGTGTACTTTTCCCCTAGGCGGTTCTAGTTGTTCGTTTCGAGCATCAGAACTGCGAAAATTTTGAGTTTCTCAAGCGTTCCTTACCTCCAAACTGCCATATCTCGCGAACGGATTGACCAATCCGCAAAATTTCTGTTGCATCTGAAAGTAGAAACTCGCCCGATTACGACGGTGTACGTACTTTTCCCCTAGGCCGTTCTAGTTATGCTTGTCGAGCATCAGAACTGCGAAAATTTTGAGTTTCTCAAGCGTTTCTTACCTCCAAACTGCCATATCTCGCGAACGGATTGACCAATCCGCAAAATTTCTATTGCATCTGAAAGTAGAAACTCGCCCGATTACAACGGTATGCGTACTTTTCCCCTAGGCCTTTCTAGTTATTCGTTTCGAACATCAGAACTGCGAAAATTTTGAGTTTCTCAAGCGTTTCTTACGTCCAAACTGCCATATCTCGCGAACGGATTGACCAATCCGCAAAATTTCTGATGCATCTGAAAGTAGAAACTCGCCCGATTACAACGGTATGCGTACTTTTCCCCTAGGCCGTTCTAGTTATTCGTTTCGAGCATCAGAACTGCGAAAATTTTGAGTTTCTCAAGCGTTTCTTACATACAAACTGCCACATCTCGCGAACGGATTGACCAATCCGCAAAACTTCTGATGCATCTGAAAGCAGAAACTCTCCCGGTTACAACGGTATGCGTACTTTTCCCCTAGGCCGCCCTAGTTATTCGTTTCGAGCATCAGAACTGCGAAAATTTTGAGTTTCTCAAGCGTTTCTTACATACAAACTGCCACATCTCGCGAACGGATTGACCAATCCGCAAAACTTCTGATGCATCTGAAAGCAGAAACTCTCCCGGTTACAACGGTATGCGTACTTTTCCCCTAGGCCGCCCTAGTTATTCGTTTCGAGCATCAGAACTGCGAAAATTTTGAGTTTCTCAAGCGTTTCTTACTTCCAAACAGCCATATCTCGCGAACGGAATGACCAATCCTCAAAATTTCTGTTGCATCTGAAAGTAGAAACTCGCCCGATTACAACGGTATGCGTACTTTTCCCCTAGGCCGTCCTAGTTATTCGTTTCGAGCATCAGAACTGCGAAAATTTTGAGTTTCTCAAGCGTTTCTTACCTCCAAACTGCCATATCTCGCGAACGGATTGACCAATCCGCAAAATTTCTGTTGCATCTGAAAGTAGAAACTCGCCCGATTACAACGGTGTGCGTACTTTTCCCCTAGGCCGTTCTGGTTATTCGTTTCGAGCATCAGAACTGTGAAAATTTTGAATTTCTCAAGCGTTTCTTACCTCCAAACTGCCATTTCTCGCGAACGGATTCGACCAATCCGCAAAATTTCTGTTGCATCTGAAAGTAGAAACTCGCCCGATTACAACGGCATGCGTACTTTTCCCCTAGGCCGTTCTAGTTATGCTTGTCGAGCATCAGAACTGCGAAAATTTTGAGTTTCTCAAGCGTTTCTTACCTCCAAACTGCCATATCTCGCGAACGGATTGACCAATCCGCAAAATTTCTGTTGCATCTGAAAGTAGAAGCTCGCCCGATTACAACGGTATGCGTACTTTTCCCCTAGGCCGCCCTAGTTATTCGTTTCGAGCATCAGAATTGCGAAAATTTTGAGTTTCTCAAGCGATTCTTACATCCAAACTGCCATATCTCGCGAACGGATTGACCAATCCGCAAAATTTCTGTTGCATCTGAAAGTAGAAACTCGCCCGATTACAACGGTATGCGTACTTTTCCCCTAGGCCGTTCTGGTTATTCGTTTCGAGCATCAGAACTGTGAAAATTTTGAATTTCTCAAGCGTTTCTTACCTCCAAACTGCCATTTCTCGCGAACGGATTCGACCAATCCGCAAAATTTCTGATGCATCTGAAAGCAGAAACTCGCCCGATTACAACGGTATGCGTACTTTTCCCCTAGGCCGCCCTAGTTATTCGTTTCGAGCATCAGAACTGCGAAAATTTTGAGTTTCTCAAGCGTTTCTTACATCCAAACTGCCATATCTCGCGAACGGATTGACCAATCCGCAAAATTTCTGCTGCATCTGAAAGTAGAAACTCTCCCGATTACAACTGTATGCGTACTTTTCCCCTAGTCCGTTCTAGTTATTCGTTTCGAGCATCAGAACTGCGAAAATTTTGAGTTTCTCAAGCGTTGCTTACCTCCAAACTGCCATATCTCGCGAACGGATTGACCAATCCGCAAAATTTCTGTTGCATCTGAAAGTAGAAACTCGCCCGATTACAACGGTATACGTACTTTTCCCCTAGGCCGTTCTAGTTATTCCTTTCGAGCATCAGAACTGCGAAAATTTTGAGTTTCTCAAGCGTTTCTTACCTCCAAACTGCCATATCTCGCGAACGGATTGACCAATCCGCAAAGTTTCTGTTGCATCTGAAGGTAGAAACTCGCCCGATTACAACGGTATGCGTACTTTTCCCCTAGGCCTTTCTAGTTATTCGTTTCGAGCATCGGAACTGCGAAAATTTTGAGTTTCTCAAGCGTTTCTAACTCCAAACTGCCATATCTCGCGAACGGATTGACCAATCCGCAAAATTTCTGTTGCATCTGAAAGTAGAAACTCGCCCGATTACAACGGTATGCGTACTTTTCCCCTAGGCCGTTCTAGTTATGCTTGTCGAGCATCAGAACTGCGAAAATTTTGAGTTTCTCAAGCGTTTCTAACTCCAAACTGCCATATCTCGCGAACGGATTGACCAATCCGCAAAATTTCTGTTGCATCTGAAAGTAGAAACTCGCCCGATTACAACGGTGTGCGTACTTTTCCCCTAGGCCGTTCTGGTTATTCGTTTCGAGCATCAGAACTGTGAAAATTTTGAATTTCTCAAGCGTTTCTTACCTGCAAACTGCCATTTCTCGCGAACGGATTCGACCAATCCGCAAAATTTCTGTTGCATCTGAAAGTAGAAACTCGCCCGATTACAACGGTATGCGTACTTTTCCCCTAGGCCGTTCTAGTTATGCTTGTCGAGCATCAGAACTGCGAAAATTTTGAGTTTCTCAAGCGTTTCTAACTCCAAACTGCCATATCTCGCGAACGGATTGACCAATCCGCAAAATTTCTGTTGCATCTGAAAGTAGAAACTCGCCCGATTACAACGGTATGCGTACTTTTCCCCTAGGCCGTTCTAGTTATGCTTGTCGAGCATCAGAACTGCGAAAATTTTGAGTTTCTCAAGCGTTTCTAACTCCAAACTGCCATATCTCGCGAACGGATTGACCAATCCGCAAAATTTCTGTTGCATCTGAAAGTAGAAACTCGCCCGATTACAACTGTATGCGGACTTTTCGCCTAGGCCGTTCTATTTATTCGTTTCGAGCAACAGAACTGCGAAAATTTTGAGTTTCTCAAGCGTTGCTTACCTCCAAACTGCCATATCTCGCGAACGGATTGACCAATCCGCAAAATTTCTGTGGCATCTGAACGTAGAAACTCGCCCGATTACAACGGTGTACGTACTTTTCCCCTAGGCCGTTCTAGTTATTCGTTTCGAGCATCAGAACTGCGAAAATTTTGAGTTTCTCAAGCGTTTCTTACCTCCAAACTGCCATATCTCGCGAACGGATTGACCAATCCGCAAAATTTCTATTGCATCTGAAAGTAGAAACTCGCCCGATTACAACGGTATGCGTACTTTTACCCTAGGCCGTTCTAGTTATTCGTTTCGAGCATCAGAACTGCGAAAATTTTGAGTTTCTCAAGCGTTCCTTACTTCCAAACTGCCATATCTCGCGAACGGATTGACCAATCCGCAAAATTTCTGTTGCATCTGAAGGTAGAAACTCGCCCGATTACAACGGTATGCGTACTTTTCCCCTCGGCCGTTCTAGTTATTCGTTTCGAGCATCAGAACTGCGAAAATTTTGAGCTTCTCAAGCGTTTCTTACATACAAACTGCCACATCTCGCGAACGGATTGACCAATCCGCAAAACTTCTGATGCATCTGAAAGCAGAAAGTCTCCCGGTTACAACGGTATGCGTACTTTTACCCTAGGCCGCCCTAGTTACTCGTTTCGAGCATCAGAACTGCGAAAATTATGAGTTTCTCAAGCGTTTCTTACTTCCAAACTGCCATATCTCGCGAACGGATTGACCAATCCTCAAAATTTCTGTTGCATCTGAAAGTAGAAACTCGCCCGATTACAACGGTATGCGTACTTTTCCCCTAGGCCGTCCTAGTTATTCGTTTCGAGCATCAGAACTGCGAAAATTTTGAGTTTCTCAAGCGTTTCTTACCTCCAAACTGCCATATCTCGCGAACGGATTGACCAATCCGCAAAATTTCTGTTGCATCTGAAAGTAGAAACTCGCCCGATTACAACGGTATGCGTACTTTTCCCCTAATCCGCTCTAGTTATTCGTTTCGAGCATCAGAACTGCGAAAATTTTGAGTTTCTCAAGCGTTTCTTACTTCCAAACTGCCATATCTCGCGAACGGATTGACCAATCCGCAAAATTTCTGTTGCATGTGAAGGTAGAAACTCGCCCGATTACAAAGGTTTGCGTACTTTTCCCCTAGGCCGTTCTAGTTATTCGTTTCGAGCATCAGAACTGCGAAAATTTTGAGTTTCTCAAGGGTTTCTTACCTACAATCTGCCACATCTCGCGAACGGATTGACCAATCCGCAAAATTTCTGATGCATCTGAAAGTAGAAACTCGCCCGATTACAACGGTATGCGTACTTTTCTCCTAGGCCGCCCTAGTTATTCGTTTCGAGCATCAGAACTGCGAAAATTTTGAGTTTCTCAAGCGTTTCTTACCTCCAAACTGCCATATCTCGCGAACGGATTGACCAATCCGCAAAATTTCTGTTGCATCTGAAAGTAGAAACTCGCCCGATTACAAGGGTATGCGTACTATTCCCCTAGGCCGTTCTAGTTATTCGTTTCGAGCATCAGAACTGCGAAAATTTTGAGTTTCTCAAGCGTTTCTTACCTCAAAACTGCCATATCTCGCGAACGGATTGACCAATCCGCAAAATTTCTGTTGCATCTGAAAGTAGAAGCTCGCCCGATTACAACGGTATGCGTACTTTTCCCCTAGGCCTTTCTAGTTATTCGTTTCGAGCATCAGAACTGCGAAAATTTTAAGTTTCTCAAGCGTTTCTTACTTCCAAACTGCCACATCTCGCGAACGGATTGAAGAATCCGCAAAATTTCTGTTGCATCTGAAAGTAGAAACTCGACCGATTAAAACGGTATGCGTACTTTTCCCCTAGGCCGTTCTAGTTATGCTTGTCGAGCATCAGAACTGCGAAAATTTTGAGTTTCTCAAGCGTTTCTAACTCCAAACTGCCATATCTCGCGAACGGATTGACCAATCCGCAAAATTTCTGTTGCATCTGAAAGTAGAAACTCGCCCGATTACAACTGTATGCGGACTTTTCCCCTAGGCCGTTCTAGTTATTCGTTTCGAGCAACAGAACTGCGAAAATTTTGAGTTTCTCAAGCGTTGCTTACCTCCAAACTGCCATATCTCGCGAACGGATTGACCAATCCGCAAAATTTCTGTGGCATCTGAACGTAGAAACTCGCCCGATTACAACGGTGTACGTACTTTTCCCCTAGGCCGTTCTAGTTATTCGTTTCGAGCATCAGAACTGCGAAAATTTTGAGTTTCTCAAGCGTTTCTTACCTCCAAACTGCCATATCTCGCGAACGGATTGACCAATCCGCAAAATTTCTGTTGCATCTGAAAGTACAAACTCGCCCGATTACAACGGTATGCGTACTTTTTCCCTAGGCCGTTCTAGTTATTCGTTTCGAGCATCAGAACTGCGAAAATGTTGAGTTTCTCAAGCGTTTCTTACCTACAAACTGCCATATCTCGCGAACGGATTGAACAATCCGCAAAATTTCTGTTGCATCTGAAAGTAGAAACTCGCCCGATTACAACGGTATGCGTACTTTTACCCTAGGCCGTTCTAGTTATTCGTTTCGAGCATCAGAACTGCGAAAATTTTGAGTTTCTCAAGCGTTCCTTACTTCCAAACTGCCATATCTCGCGAACGGATTGACCAATCCGCAAAATTTCTGTTGCATCTGAAGGTAGAAACTCGCCCGATTACAACGGTATGCGTACTTTTCCCCTCGGCCGTTCTAGTTATTCGTTTCGAGCATCAGAACTGCGAAAATTTTGAGCTTCTCAAGCGTTTCTTACATACAAACTGCCACATCTCGCGAACGGATTGACCAATCCGCAAAACTTCTGATGCATCTGAAAGCAGAAAGTCTCCCGGTTACAACGGTATGCGTACTTTTACCCTAGGCCGCCCTAGTTACTCGTTTCGAGCATCAGAACTGCGAAAATTATGAGTTTCTCAAGCGTTTCTTACTTCCAAACTGCCATATCTCGCGAACGGATTGACCAATCCTCAAAATTTCTGTTGCATCTGAAAGTAGAAACTCGCCCGATTACAACGGTATGCGTACTTTTCCCCTAGGCCGTCCTAGTTATTCGTTTCGAGCATCAGAACTGCGAAAATTTTGAGTTTCTCAAGCGTTTCTTACATCCAAACTGCCATATCTCGCGAACGGATTGACCAATCCGCAAAATTTCTGTTGCATCTGAAAGTAGAAACTCGCCCGATTACAACGGTATGCGTACTTTTCCCCTAATCCGCTCTAGTTATTCGTTTCGAGCATCAGAACTGCGAAAATTTTGAGTTTCTCAAGCGTTTCTTACTTCCAAACTGCCATATCTCGCGAACGGATTGACCAATCCGCAAAATTTCTGTTGCATGTGAAGGTAGAAACTCGCCCGATTACAAAGGTTTGCGTACTTTTCCCCTAGGCCGTTCTAGTTATTCGTTTCGAGCATCAGAACTGCGAAAATTTTGAGTTTCTCAAGGGTTTCTTACCTACAATCTGCCACATCTCGCGAACGGATTGACCAATCCGCAAAATTTCTGATGCATCTGAAAGTAGAAACTCGCCCGATTACAACGGTATGCGTACTTTTCTCCTAGGCCGCCCTAGTTATTCGTTTCGAGCATCAGAACTGCGAAAATTTTGAGTTTCTCAAGCGTTTCTTACCTCCAAACTGCCATATCTCGCGAACGGATTGACCAATCCGCAAAATTTCTGTTGCATCTGAAAGTAGAAACTCGCCCGATTACAACGGTATGCGTACTTTTCCCCTAGGCCGTTCTAGTTATTCGTTTCGAGCATCAGAACTGCGAAAATTTTGAGTTTCTCAAGCGTTTCTTACCTCAAAACTGCCATATCTCGCGAACGGATTGACCAATCCGCAAAATTTCTGTTGCATCTGAAAGTAGAAGCTCGCCCGATTACAACGGTATGCGTACTTTTCCCCTAGGCCTTTCTAGTTATTCGTTTCGAGCATCAGAACTGCGAAAATTTTAAGTTTCTCAAGCGTTTCTTACTTCCAAACTGCCACATCTCGCGAACGGATTGAAGAATCCGCAAAATTTCTGTTGCATCTGAAAGTAGAAACTCGACCGATTAAAACGGTATGCGTACTTTTCCCCTGGGCCGTTCTAGTTATGCTTGTCGAGCATCAGAACTGCGAAAATTTTGAGTTTCTCAAGCGTTTCTTACCTCCAATCTGCCATATCTCGCGAACGGATTGACCAATCCGCAAAATTTCTGTTGCATCTGAAAGTAGAAACTCGCCCGATTACAACGGTATGCGTACTTTTCCCCTAGGCCGTTCTAGTTATTCGTTTCGAGCATCAGAACTGCGAAAATTTTGAGTTTCTCAAGCGTTTCTTACCTCAAAACTGCCATATCTCGCGAACGGATTGACCAATCCGCAAAATTTCTGTTGCATCTGAAAGTAGAAGCTCGCCCGATTACAACGGTATGCGGACTTTTCCCCTAGGCCGTTCTAGTTATTCGTTTCGAGCAACAGAACTGCGAAAATTTTGAGTTTCTCAAGCGTTGCTTACCTCCAAACTGCCATATCTCGCGAACGGATTGACCAATCCACAAAATTTCTGTGGCATCTGAACGTAGAAACTCGCCCGATTACAACGGTGTACGTACTTTTCCCCTAGGCCGTTCTAGTTATTCGTTTCGAGCATCAGAACTGCGAAAATTTTGAGTTTCTCAAGCGTTTCTTACATACAAACTGCCACATCTCGCGAACGGATTGACCAATCCGCAAAACTTCTGATGCATCTGAAAGCAGAAAGTCTCCCGGTTACAACGGTATGCGTACTTTTACCCTAGGCCGCCCTAGTTACTCGTTTCGAGCATCAGAACTGCGAAAATTATGAGTTTCTCAAGCGTTTCTTACTTCCAAACTGCCATATCTCGCGAACGGATTGACCAATCCTCAAAATTTCTGTTGCATCTGAAAGTAGAAACTCGCCCGATTACAACGGTATGCGTACTTTTCCCCTAGGCCGTCCTAGTTATTCGTTTCGAGCATCAGAACTGCGAAAATTTTGAGTTTCTCAAGCGTTTCTTACCTCCAAACTGCCATATCTCGCGAACGGATTGACCAATCCTCAAAATTTCTGTTGCATCTGAAAGTAGAAACTCGCCCGATTACAACGGTATGCGTACTTTTCCCCTAGGCCGTCCTAGTTATTCGTTTCGAGCATCAGAACTGCGAAAATTTTGAGTTTCTCAAGCGTTTCTAACTCCAAACTGCCATATCTCGCGAACGGATTGACCAATCCGCAAAATTTCTGTTGCATCTGAAAGTAGAAACTCGCCCGATTACAACTGTACGCGGACTTTTCCCCTAGGCCGTTCTAGTTATTCGTTTCGAGCAACAGAACTGCGAAAATTTTGAGTTTCTCAAGCGTTGCTTACCTCCAAACTGCCATATCTCGCGAACGGATTGACCAATCCGCAAAATTTCTGTGGCATCTGAACGTAGAAACTCGCCCGATTACAACGGTGTACGTACTTTTCCCCTAGGCCGTTCTAGTTATTCGTTTCGAGCATCAGAACTGCGAAAATTTTGAGTTTCTCAAGCGTTTCTTACCTCCAAACTGCCATATCTCGCGAACGGATTGACCAATCCGCAAAATTTCTGTTGCATCTGAAAGTACAAACTCGCCCGATTACAACGGTATGCGTACTTTTCCCCTAGGCCGTCCTAGTTATTCGTTTCGAGCATCAGAACTGCGAAAATTTTGAGTTTCTCAAGCGTTTCTTACCTCCAAACTGCCATATCTCGCGAACGGATTGAACAATCCGCAAAATTTCTGTTGCATCTGAAAGTAGAAACTCGCCCGATTACAACGGTATGCGTACTTTTACCCTAGGCCGTTCTAGTTATTCGTTTCGAGCATCAGAACTGCGAAAATTTTGAGTTTCTCAAGCGTTCCTTACTTCCAAACTGCCATATCTCGCGAACGGATTGACCAATCCGCAAAATTTGTGTTGCATCTGAAGGTAGAAGCTCGCCCGATTACAACGGTATGCGTACTTTTCCCCTCGGCCGTTCTAGTTATTCGTTTCGAGCATCAGAACTGCGAAAATTTTGAGCTTCTCAAGCGTTTCTTACATACAAACTGCCATATCTCGCGAACGGATTGACCAATCCGCAAAACTTCTGATGCATCTGAAAGCAGAAAGTCTCCCGGTTACAACGGTATGCGTACTTTTACCCTAGGCCGCCCTAGTTACTCGTTTCGAGCATCAGAACTGCGAAAATTATGAGTTTCTCAAGCGTTTCTTACTTCCAAACTGCCATATCTCGCGAACGGATTGACCAATCTTCAAAATTTCTGTTGCATCTGAAAGTAGAAACTCGCCCGATTACAACGGTATGCGTACTTTTCCCCTAGGCCGTCCTAGTTATTCGTTTCGAGCATCAGAACTGCGAAAATTTTGAGTTTCTCAAGCGTTTCTTACATCCAAACTGCCATATCTCGCGAACGGATTGACCAATCCGCAAAATTTCTGTTGCATCTGAAAGTAGAAACTCGCCCGATTACAACGGTATGCGTACTTTTCCCCTAATCCGCTCTAGTTATTCGTTTCGAGCATCAGAACTGCGAAAATTTTGAGTTTCTCAAGCGTTTCTTACTTCCAAACTGCCATATCTCGCGAACGGATTGACCAATCCGCAAAATTTCTGTTGCATGTGAAGGTAGAAACTCGCCCGATTACAAAGGTTTGCGTACTTTTCCCCTAGGCCGTTCTAGTTATTCGTTTCGAGCATCAGAACTGCGAAAATTTTGAGTTTCTCAAGGGTTTCTTACCTACAATCTGCCACATCTCGCGAACGGATTGACCAATCCGCAAAATTTCTGATGCATCTGAAAGTAGAAACTCGCCCGATTACAACGGTATGCGTACTTTTCTCCTAGGCCGCCCTAGTTATTCGTTTCGAGCATCAGAACTGCGAAAATTTTGAGTTTCTCAAGCGTTTCTTACCTCCAAACTGCCATATCTCGCGAACGGATTGACCAATCCGCAAAATTTCTGTTGCATCTGAAAGTAGAAACTCGCCCGATTACAACGGTATGCGTACTTTTCCCCTAGGCCGTTCTAGTTATTCGTTTCGAGCATCAGAACTGCGAAAATTTTGAGTTTCTCAAGCGTTTCTTACCTCAAAACTGCCATATCTCGCGAACGGATTGACCAATCCGCAAAATTTCTGTTGCATCTGAAAGTAGAAGCTCGCCCGATTACAACGGTATGCGTACTTTTCCCCTAGGCCTTTCTAGTTATTCGTTTCGAGCATCAGAACTGCGAAAATTTTAAGTTTCTCAAGCGTTTCTTACTTCCAAACTGCCACATCTCGCGAACGGATTGAAGAATCCGCAAAATTTCTGTTGCATCTGAAAGTAGAAACTCGACCGATTAAAACGGTATGCGTACTTTTCCCCTGGGCCGTTCTAGTTATGCTTGTCGAGCATCAGAACTGCGAAAATTTTGAGTTTCTCAAGCGTTTCTTACCTCCAATCTGCCATATCTCGCGAACGGATTGACCAATCCGCAAAATTTCTGTTGCATCTGAAAGTAGAAACTCGCCCGATTACAACGGTATGCGTACTTTTCCCCTAGGCCGTTCTAGTTATTCGTTTCGAGCATCAGAACTGCGAAAATTTTGAGTTTCTCAAGCGTTTCTTACCTCAAAACTGCCATATCTCGCGAACGGATTGACCAATCCGCAAAATTTCTGTTGCATCTGAAAGTAGAAGCTCGCCCGATTACAACGGTATGCGGACTTTTCCCCTAGGCCGTTCTAGTTATTCGTTTCGAGCAACAGAACTGCGAAAATTTTGAGTTTCTCAAGCGTTGCTTACCTCCAAACTGCCATATCTCGCGAACGGATTGACCAATCCACAAAATTTCTGTGGCATCTGAACGTAGAAACTCGCCCGATTACAACGGTGTACGTACTTTTCCCCTAGGACGTTCTAGTTATTCGTTTCGAGCATCAGAACTGCGAAAATTTTGAGTTTCTCAAGCGTTTCTTACCTCCAAACTGCCATATCTCGCGAACGGATTGACCAATCCGCAAAATTTCTATTGCATCTGAAAGTAGAAACTCGCCCGATTACAACGGTATGCGTACTTTTACCCTAGGCCGTTCTAGTTATTCGTTTCGAGCATCAGAACTGCGAAAATTTTGAGCTTCTCAAGCGTTTCTTACATACAAACTGCCACATCTCGCGAAAGGATTGACCAATCCGCAAAACTTCTGATGCATCTGAAAGCAGAAAGTCTCCCGGTTACAACGGTATGCGTACTTTTACCCTAGGCCGCCCTAGTTACTCGTTTCGAGCATCAGAACTGCGAAAATTATGAGTTTCTCAAGCGTTTCTTACTTCCAAACTGCCATATCTCGCGAACGGATTGACCAATCCTCAAAATTTCTGTTGCATCTGAAAGTAGAAACTCGCCCGATTACAACGGTATGCGTACTTTTCCCCTAGGCCGTCCTAGTTATTCGTTTCGAGCATCAGAACTGCGAAAATTTTGAGTTTCTCAAGCGTTTCTTACCTCCAAACTGCCATATCTCGCGAACGGATTGACCAATCCGCAAAATTTCTGTTGCATCTGAAAGTATAAACTCGCCCGATTACAACGGTATGCGTACTTTTCCCCTAATCCGCTCTAGTTATTCGTTTCGAGCATCAGAACTGCGAAAATTTTGAGTTTCTCAAGCGTTTCTTACTTCCAAACTGCCATATCTCGCGAACGGATTGACCAATCCGCAAAATTTCTGTTGCATGTGAAGGTAGAAACTCGCCCGATTACAACGGTATGCGTACTTTTCCCCTAGGCCGTTCTAGTTATTCGTTTCGAGCATCAGAACTGCGAAAGTTTTGAGTTTCTCAAGCGTTTCTTACCTCAAAACTGCCATATCTCGCGAACGGATTGACCAATCCGCAAAATTTCTGTTGCATCTGAAAGTAGAAGCTCGCCCGATTACAACGGTATGCGTACTTTTCCCCTAGGCCTTTCTAGTTATTCGTTTCGAGCATCAGAACTGCGAAAATTTTAATTTTCTCAAGCGTTTCTTACTTCCAAACTGCCACATCTCGCGAACGGATTGAAGAATCCGCAAAATTTCTGTTGCATCTGAAAGTAGAAACTCGACCGATTAAAACGGTATGCGTACTTTTCCCCTAGGCCGTTCTAGTTATGCTTGTCGAGCATCAGAACTGCGAAAATTTTGAGTTTCTCAAGCGTTTCTAACTCCAAACTGCCATATCTCGCGAACGGATTGACCAATCCGCAAAATTTCTGTTGCATCTGAAAGTAGAAACTCGCCCGATTACAACTGTATGCGGACTTTTCCCCTAGGCCGTTCTAGTTATTCGTTTCGAGCAACAGAACTGCGAAAATTTTGAGTTTCTCAAGCGTTGCTTACCTCCAAACTGCCATATCTCGCGAACGGATTGACCAATCCGCAAAATTTCTGTGGCATCTGAACGTAGAAACTCGCCCGATTACAACGGTGTACGTACTTTTCCCCTAGGCCGTTCTAGTTATTCGTTTCGAGCATCAGAACTGCGAAAATTTTGAGTTTCTCAAGCGTTTCTTACCTCCAAACTGCCATATCTCGCGAACGGATTGACCAATCCGCAAAATTTCTATTGCATCTGAAAGTAGAAACTCGCCCGATTACAACGGTATGCGTACTTTTACCCTAGGCCGTTCTAGTTATTCGTTTCGAGCATCAGAACTGCGAAAATTTTGAGTTTCTCAAGCGTTCCTTACTTCCAAACTGCCATATCTCGCGAACGGATTGACCAATCCGCAAAATTTCTGTTGCATCTGAAGGTAGAAACTCGCCCGATTACAACGGTATGCGTACTTTTCCCCTCGGCCGTTCTAGTTATTCGTTTCGAGCATCAGAACTGCGAAAATTTTGAGCTTCTCAAGCGTTTCTTACATACAAACTGCCACATCTCGCGAACGGATTGACCAATCCGCAAAACTTCTGATGCATCTGAAAGCAGAAAGTCTCCCGGTTACAACGGTATGCGTACTTTTACCCTAGGCCGCCCTAGTTACTCGTTTCGAGCATCAGAACTGCGAAAATTATGAGTTTCTCAAGCGTTTCTTACTTCCAAACTGCCATATCTCGCGAACGGATTGACCAATCCTCAAAATTTCTGTTGCATCTGAAAGTAGAAACTCGCCCGATTACAACGGTATGCGTACTTTTCCCCTAGGCCGTCCTAGTTATTCGTTTCGAGCATCAGAACTGCGAAAATTTTGAGTTTCTCAAGCGTTTCTTACCTCCAAACTGCCATATCTCGCGAACGGATTGACCAATCCGCAAAATTTCTGTTGCATCTGAAAGTAGAAACTCGCCCGATTACAACGGTATGCGTACTTTTCCCCTAATCCGCTCTAGTTATTCGTTTCGAGCATCAGAACTGCGAAAATTTTGAGTTTCTCAAGGGTTTCTTACCTACAATCTGCCACATCTCGCGAACGGATTGACCAATCCGCAAAATTTCTGATGCATCTGAAAGTAGAAACTCGCCCGATTACAACGGTATGCGTACTTTTCTCCTAGGCCGCCCTAGTTATTCGTTTCGAGCATCAGAACTGCGAAAATTTTGAGTTTCTCAAGCGTTTCTTACCTCCAAACTGCCATATCTCGCGAACGGATTGACCAATCCGCAAAATTTCTGTTGCATCTGAAAGTAGAAACTCGCCCGATTACAAGGGTATGCGTACTTTTCCCCTAGGCCGTTCTAGTTATTCGTTTCGAGCATCAGAACTGCGAAAATTTTGAGTTTCTCAAGCGTTTCTTACCTCAAAACTGCCATATCTCGCGAACGGATTGACCAATCCCCAAAATTTCTGTTGCATCTGAAAGTAGAAGCTCGCCCGATTACAACGGTATGCGTACTTTTCCCCTAGGCCTTTCTAGTTATTCGTTTCGAGCATCAGAACTGCGAAAATTTTAAGTTTCTCAAGCGTTTCTTACTTCCAAACTGCCACATCTCGCGAACGGATTGAAGAATCCGCAAAATTTCTGTTGCATCTGAAAGTAGAAACTCGACCGATTAAAACGGTATGCGTACTTTTCCCCTAGGCCGTTCTAGTTATGCTTGTCGAGCATCAGAACTGCGAAAATTTTGAGTTTCTCAAGCGTTTCTAACTCCAAACTGCCATATCTCGCGAACGGATTGACCAATCCGCAAAATTTCTGTTGCATCTGAAAGTAGAAACTCGCCCGATTACAACTGTATGCGGACTTTTCCCCTAGGCCGTTCTAGTTATTCGTTTCGAGCAACAGAACTGCGAAAATTTTGAGTTTCTCAAGCGTTGCTTACCTCCAAACTGCCATATCTCGCGAACGGATTGACCAATCCACAAAATTTCTGTGGCATCTGAACGTAGAAACTCGCCCGATTACAACGGTGTACGTACTTTTCCCCTAGGCCGTTCTAGTTATTCGTTTCGAGCATCAGAACTGCGAAAATTTTGAGTTTCTCAAGCGTTTCTTACCTCCAAACTGCCATATCTCGCGAACGGATTGACCAATCCGCAAAATTTCTATTGCATCTGAAAGTAGAAACTCGCCCGATTACAACGGTATGCGTACTTTTACCCTAGGCCGTTCTAGTTATTCGTTTCGAGCATCAGAACTGCGAAAATTTTGAGCTTCTCAAGCGTTTCTTACATACAAACTGCCACATCTCGCGAACGGATTGACCAATCCGCAAAACTTCTGATGCATCTGAAAGCAGAAAGTCTCCCGGTTACAACGGTATGCGTACTTTTACCCTAGGCCGCCCTAGTTACTCGTTTCGAGCATCAGAACTGCGAAAATTATGAGTTTCTCAAGCGTTTCTTACTTCCAAACTGCCATATCTCGCGAACGGATTGACCAATCCTCAAAATTTCTGTTGCATCTGAAAGTAGAAACTCGCCCGATTACAACGGTATGCGTACTTTTCCCCTAGGCCGTCCTAGTTATTCGTTTCGAGCATCAGAACTGCGAAAATTTTGAGTTTCTCAAGCGTTTCTTACCTCCAAACTGCCATATCTCGCGAACGGATTGACCAATCCGCAAAATTTCTGTTGCATCTGAAAGTATAAACTCGCCCGATTACAACGGTATGCGTACTTTTCCCCTAATCCGCTCTAGTTATTCGTTTCGAGCATCAGAACTGCGAAAATTTTGAGTTTCTCAAGCGTTTCTTACTTCCAAACTGCCATATCTCGCGAACGGATTGACCAATCCGCAAAATTTCTGTTGCATGTGAAGGTAGAAACTCGCCCGATTACAAAGGTTTGCGTACTTTTCCCCTAGGCCGTTCTAGTTATTCGTTTCGAGCATCAGAACTGCGAAAATTTTGAGTTTCTCAAGGGTTTCTTACCTACAATCTGCCACATCTCGCGAACGGATTGACCAATCCGCAAAAT
The DNA here is from genome assembly GCF_051014685.1 of Ptiloglossa arizonensis. Classification (NCBI taxonomy): domain Eukaryota; kingdom Metazoa; phylum Arthropoda; class Insecta; order Hymenoptera; family Colletidae; genus Ptiloglossa; species Ptiloglossa arizonensis. The sequence goes on along the minus strand of NW_027478604.1, from coordinate 698,142 downwards.
TTCTGATGCATCTGAAAGTAGAAACTCGCCCGATTACAACGGTATGCGTACTTTTCTCCTAGGCCGCCCTAGTTATTCGTTTCGAGCATCGGAACTGCGAAAATTTTGAGTTTCTCAAGCGTTTCTTACCTCCAAACTGCCATATCTCGCGAACGGATTGACCAATCCGCAAAATTTCTATTGCATCTGAAAGTAGAAACTCGCCCGATTACAACGGTATGCGTACTTTTCCCCTAGGCCGTTCTAGTTATTCGTTTCGAGCATCAGAACTGCGAAAGTTTTGAGTTTCTCAAGCGTTTCTTACCTCAAAACTGCCATATCTCGCGAACGGATTGACCAATCCGCAAAATTTCTGTTGCATCTGAAAGTAGAAGCTCGCCCGATTACAACGGTATGCGTACTTTTCCCCTAGGCCTTTCTAGTTATTCGTTTCGAGCATCAGAACTGCGAAAATTTTAATTTTCTCAAGCGTTTCTTACTTCCAAACTGCCACATCTCGCGAACGGATTGAAGAATCCGCAAAATTTCTGTTGCATCTGAAAGTAGAAACTCGACCGATTAAAACGGTATGCGTACTTTTCCCCTAGGCCGTTCTAGTTATGCTTGTCGAGCATCAGAACTGCGAAAATTTTGAGTTTCTCAAGCGTTTCTAACTCCAAACTGCCATATCTCGCGAACGGATTGACCAATCCGCAAAATTTCTGTTGCATCTGAAAGTAGAAACTCGCCCGATTACAACTGTATGCGGACTTTTCCCCTAGGCCGTTCTAGTTATTCGTTTCGAGCAACAGAACTGCGAAAATTTTGAGTTTCTCAAGCGTTGCTTACCTCCAAACTGCCATATCTCGCGAACGGATTGACCAATCCGCAAAATTTCTGTGGCATCTGAACGTAGAAACTCGCCCGATTACAACGGTGTACGTACTTTCCCCTAGGCCGTTCTAGTTATTCGTTTCGAGCATCAGAACTGCGAAAATTTTGAGTTTCTCAAGCGTTTCTTACCTCCAAACTGCCATATCTCGCGAACGGATTGACCAATCCGCAAAATTTCTATTGCATCTGAAAGTAGAAACTCGCCCGATTACAACGGTATGCGTACTTTTACCCTAGGCCGTTCTAGTTATTCGTTTCGAGCATCAGAACTGCGAAAATTTTGAGTTTCTCAAGCGTTCCTTACTTCCAAACTGCCATATCTCGCGAACGGATTGACCAATCCGCAAAATTTCTGTTGCATCTGAAGGTAGAAACTCGCCCGATTACAACGGTATGCGTACTTTTCCCCTCGGCCGTTCTAGTTATTCGTTTCGAGCATCAGAACTGCGAAAATTTTGAGCTTCTCAAGCGTTTCTTACATACAAACTGCCACATCTCGCGAACGGATTGACCAATCCGCAAAACTTCTGATGCATCTGAAAGCAGAAAGTCTCCCGGTTACAACGGTATGCGTACTTTTACCCTAGGCCGCCCTAGTTACTCGTTTCGAGCATCAGAACTGCGAAAATTATGAGTTTCTCAAGCGTTTCTTACTTCCAAACTGCCATATCTCGCGAACGGATTGACCAATCCTCAAAATTTCTGTTGCATCTGAAAGTAGAAACTCGCCCGATTACAACGGTATGCGTACTTTTCCCCTAGGCCGTCCTAGTTATTCGTTTCGAGCATCAGAACTGCGAAAATTTTGAGTTTCTCAAGCGTTTCTTACCTCCAAACTGCCATATCTCGCGAACGGATTGACCAATCCGCAAAATTTCTGTTGCATCTGAAAGTAGAAACTCGCCCGATTACAACGGTATGCGTACTTTTCCCCTAATCCGCTCTAGTTATTCGTTTCGAGCATCAGAACTGCGAAAATTTTGAGTTTCTCAAGGGTTTCTTACCTACAATCTGCCACATCTCGCGAACGGATTGACCAATCCGCAAAATTTCAGATGCATCTGAAAGTAGAAACTCGCCCGATTACAACGGTATGCGTACTTTTCTCCTAGGCCGCCCTAGTTATTCGTTTCGAGCATCAGAACTGCGAAAATTTTGAGTTTCTCAAGCGTTTCTTACCTCCAAACTGCCATATCTCGCGAACGGATTGACCAATCCGCAAAATTTCTGTTGCATCTGAAAGTAGAAACTCGCCCGATTACAAGGGTATGCGTACTTTTCCCCTAGGCCGTTCTAGTTATTCGTTTCGAGCATCAGAACTGCGAAAATTTTGAGTTTCTCAAGCGTTTCTTACCTCAAAACTGCCATATCTCGCGAACGGATTGACCAATCCCCAAAATTTCTGTTGCATCTGAAAGTAGAAGCTCGCCCGATTACAACGGTATGCGTACTTTTCCCCTAGGCCTTTCTAGTTATTCGTTTCGAGCATCAGAACTGCGAAAATTTTAAGTTTCTCAAGCGTTTCTTACTTCCAAACTGCCACATCTCGCGAACGGATTGAAGAATCCGCAAAATTTCTGTTGCATCTGAAAGTAGAAACTCGACCGATTAAAACGGTATGCGTACTTTTCCCTAGGCCGTTCTAGTTATGCTTGTCGAGCATCAGAACTGCGAAAATTTTGAGTTTCTCAAGCGTTTCTAACTCCAAACTGCCATATCTCGCGAACGGATTGACCAATCCGCAAAATTTCTGTTGCATCTGAAAGTAGAAACTCGCCCGATTACAACTGTATGCGGACTTTTCCCCTAGGCCGTTCTAGTTATTCGTTTCGAGCAACAGAACTGCGAAAATTTTGAGTTTCTGAAGCGTTGCTTACCTCCAAACTGCCATATCTCGCGAACGGATTGACCGATCCGCAAAATTTCTGTGGCATCTGAACGTAGAAACTCGCCCGATTACAACGGTGTACGTACTTTTCCCCTAGGCCGTTCTAGTTATTCGTTTCGAGCATCAGAACTGCGAAAATTTTGAGTTTCTCAAGCGTTTCTTACCTCCAAACTGCCATATCTCGCGAACGGATTGACCAATCCGCAAAATTTCTATTGCATCTGAAGGTAGAAACTCGCCCGATTACAACGGTATGCGTACTTTTCCCCTCGGCCGTTCTAGTTATTCGTTCGAGCATCAGAACTGCGAAATTTTGAGCTTCTCAAGCGTTTCTTACATACAAACTGCCACATCTCGCGAACGGATTGACCAATCCGCAAAACTTCTGATGCATCTGAAAGCAGAAGTCTCCCGGTTACAACGGTATGCGTACTTTTACCCTAGGACGCCCTAGTTACTCGTTTCGAGCATCAGAACTGCGAAAATTATGAGTTTCTCAAGCGTTTCTTACTTCCAAACTGCCATATCTCGCGAACGGATTGACCAATCCTCAAAATTTCTGTTGCATCTGAAAGTAGAAACTCGCCCGATTACAACGGTATGCGTACTTTTCCCCTAGGCCGTCCTAGTTATTCGTTTCGAGCATCAGAACTGCGAAATTTTGAGTTTCTCAAGCGTTTCTTACATCCAAACTGCCATATCTCGCGAACGGATTGACCAATCCGCAAAATTTCTGTTGCATCTGAAAGTAGAACTCGCCCGATTACAACGGTATGCGTACTTTTCCCCTAATCCGCTCTAGTTATTCGTTTCGAGCATCAGAACTGCGAAAATTTGAGTTTCTCAAGCGTTTCTTACTTCCAAACTGCATACCTCGCGAACGGATTGACCAATCCGCAAAATTTCTGTTGCATGTGAAGGTAGAAACTCGCCCGATTACAAAGGTTTGCGTACTTTTCCCCTAGGCCGTTCTAGTTATTCGTTTCGAGCATCAGAACTGCGAAAATTTTGAGTTTCTCAAGGGTTTCTTACCTACAATCTGCCACATCTCGCGAACGGATTGACCAATCCGCAAATTCTGATGCATCTGAAAGTAGAAACTCGCCCGATTACAACGGTATGCGTACTTTTCTCCTAGGCCGCCCTAGTTATTCGTTTCGAGTATCAGAACTGCGAAATTTTGAGTTTCTCAAGCGTTTCTACCTCCAAACTGCCATATCTCGCGAACGGATTGACCAATCCGCAAAATTTCTGTTGCATCTGATGCATCTGAAAGTAGAAACTCGCCCGATTACAACGGTATGCGTACTTTTCCCCTAGGCCGTTCTAGTTATTCGTTTCGAGCATCAGAACTGCGAAAATTTTGAGTTTCTCAAGCGTTTCTTACCTCAAAACTGCCATATCTCGCGAACGGATTGACCAATCCGCAAAATTTCTGTTGCATCTGAAAGTAGAAGCTCGCCCAATTACAACGGTATGCGTACTTTTCCCCTAGGCCTTTCTAGTTATTCGTTTCGAGCATCAGAACTGCGAAAATTTTAAGTTTCTCAAGCGTTTCTTACTTCCAAACTGCCACATCTCGCGAACGGATTGAAGAATCCGCAAAATTTCTGTTGCATCTGAAAGTAGAAACTCGACCGATTAAAACGGTATGCGTACTTTTCCCCTGGGCCGTTCTAGTTATGCTTGTCGAGCATCAGAACTGCGAAAATTTTGAGTTTCTCAAGCGTTTCTTACCTCCAATCTGCCATATCTCGCGAACGGATTGACCAATCCGCAAAATTTCTGTTGCATCTGAAAGTAGAAACTCGCCCGATTACAACGGTATGCGTACTTTTCTCCTAGGCCGTTCTAGTTATTCGTTTCGAGCATCAGAACTGCGAAAATTTTGAGTTTCTCAAGCGTTTCTTACCTCAAAACTGCCATATCTCGCGAACGGATTGACCAATCCGCAAAATTTCTGTTGCATCTGAAAGTAGAAGCTCGCCCGATTACAACGGTATGCGGACTTTTCCCCTAGGCCGTTCTAGTTATTCGTTTCGAGCAACAGAACTGCGAAAATTTTGAGTTTCTCAAGCGTTGCTTACCTCCAAACTGCCATATCTCGCGAACGGATTGACCAATCCACAAAATTTCTGTGGCATCTCGAACGTAGAAACTCGCCCGATTACAACGGTGTACGTACTTTTCCCCTAGGCCGTTCTAGTTATTCGTTTCGAGCATCAGAACTGCGAAAATTTTGAGTTTCTCAAGCGTTTCTTACCTCCAAACTGCCATATCTCGCGAACGGATTGACCAATCCGCAAAATTTCTATTGCATCTGAAAGTAGAAACTCGCCCGATTACAACGGTATGCGTACTTTTACCCTAGGCCGTTCTAGTTATTCGTTTCGAGCATCAGAACTGCGAAAATTTTGAGCTTCTCAAGCGTTTCTTACATACAAACTGCCACATCTCGCGAACGGATTGACCAATCCGCAAAACTTCTGATGCATCTGAAAGCAGAAAGTCTCCCGGTTACAACGGTATGCGTACTTTTACCCTAGGCCGCCCTAGTTACTCGTTTCGAGCATCAGAACTGCGAAAATTATGAGTTTCTCAAGCGTTTCTTACTTCCAAACTGCCATATCTCGCGAACGGATTGACCAATCCTCAAAATTTCTGTTGCATCTGAAAGTAGAAACTCGCCCGATTACAACGGTATGCGTACTTTTCCCCTAGGCCGTCCTAGTTATTCGTTTCGAGCATCAGAACTGCGAAAATTTTGAGTTTCTCAAGCGTTTCTTACCTCCAAACTGCCATATCTCGCGAACGGATTGACCAATCCGCAAAATTTCTGTTGCATCTGAAAGTATAAACTCGCCCGATTACAACGGTATGCGTACTTTTCCCCTAATCCGCTCTAGTTATTCGTTTCGAGCATCAGAACTGCGAAAATTTTGAGTTTCTCAAGCGTTTCTTACTTCCAAACTGCCATATCTCGCGAACGGATTGACCAATCCGCAAAATTTCTGTTGCATGTGAAGGTAGAAACTCGCCCGATTACAAAGGTTTGCGTACTTTTCCCCTAGGCCGTTCTAGTTATTCGTTTCGAGCATCAGAACTGCGAAAATTTTGAGTTTCTCAAGGGTTTCTTACCTACAATCTGCCACATCTCGCGAACGGATTGACCAATCCGCAAAATTTCTGATGCATCTGAAAGTAGAAACTCGCCCGATTACAACGGTATGCGTACTTTTCTCCTAGGCCGCCCTAGTTATTCGTTTCGAGCATCGGAACTGCGAAAATTTTGAGTTTCTCAAGCGTTTCTTACCTCCAAACTGCCATATCTCGCGAACGGATTGACCAATCCGCAAAATTTCTATTGCATCTGAAAGTAGAAACTCGCCCGATTACAACGGTATGCGTACTTTTCCCCTAGGCCGTTCTAGTTATTCGTTTCGAGCATCAGAACTGCGAAAGTTTTGAGTTTCTCAAGCGTTTCTTACCTCAAAACTGCCATATCTCGCGAACGGATTGACCAATCCGCAAAATTTCTGTTGCATCTGAAAGTAGAAGCTCGCCCGATTACAACGGTATGCGTACTTTTCCCCTAGGCCTTTCTAGTTATTCGTTTCGAGCATCAGAACTGCGAAAATTTTAATTTTCTCAAGCGTTTCTTACTTCCAAACTGCCACATCTCGCGAACGGATTGAAGAATCCGCAAAATTTCTGTTGCATCTGAAAGTAGAAACTCGACCGATTAAAACGGTATGCGTACTTTTCCCCTAGGCCGTTCTAGTTATGCTTGTCGAGCATCAGAACTGCGAAAATTTTGAGTTTCTCAAGCGTTTCTAACTCCAAACTGCCATATCTCGCGAACGGATTGACCAATCCGCAAAATTTCTGTTGCATCTGAAAGTAGAAACTCGCCCGATTACAACTGTATGCGGACTTTTCCCCTAGGCCGTTCTAGTTATTCGTTTCGAGCAACAGAACTGCGAAAATTTTGAGTTTCTCAAGCGTTGCTTACCTCCAAACTGCCATATCTCGCGAACGGATTGACCAATCCGCAAAATTTCTGTGGCATCTGAACGTAGAAACTCGCCCGATTACAACGGTGTACGTACTTTTCCCCTAGGCCGTTCTAGTTATTCGTTTCGAGCATCAGAACTGCGAAAATTTTGAGTTTCTCAAGCGTTTCTTACCTCCAAACTGCCATATCTCGCGAACGGATTGACCAATCCGCAAAATTTCTATTGCATCTGAAAGTAGAAACTCGCCCGATTACAACGGTATGCGTACTTTTACCCTAGGCCGTTCTAGTTATTCGTTTCGAGCATCAGAACTGCGAAAATTTTGAGTTTCTCAAGCGTTCCTTACTTCCAAACTGCCATATCTCGCGAACGGATTGACCAATCCGCAAAATTTCTGTTGCATCTGAAGGTAGAAACTCGCCCGATTACAACGGTATGCGTACTTTTCCCCTCGGCCGTTCTAGTTATTCGTTTCGAGCATCAGAACTGCGAAAATTTTGAGCTTCTCAAGCGTTTCTTACATACAAACTGCCACATCTCGCGAACGGATTGACCAATCCGCAAAACTTCTGATGCATCTGAAAGCAGAAAGTCTCCCGGTTACAACGGTATGCGTACTTTTACCCTAGGCCGCCCTAGTTACTCGTTTCGAGCATCAGAACTGCGAAAATTATGAGTTTCTCAAGCGTTTCTTACTTCCAAACTGCCATATCTCGCGAACGGATTGACCAATCCTCAAAATTTCTGTTGCATCTGAAAGTAGAAACTCGCCCGATTACAACGGTATGCGTACTTTTCCCCTAGGCCGTCCTAGTTATTCGTTTCGAGCATCAGAACTGCGAAAATTTTGAGTTTCTCAAGCGTTTCTTACCTCCAAACTGCCATATCTCGCGAACGGATTGACCAATCCGCAAAATTTCTGTTGCATCTGAAAGTAGAAACTCGCCCGATTACAACGGTATGCGTACTTTTCCCCTAATCCGCTCTAGTTATTCGTTTCGAGCATCAGAACTGCGAAAATTTTGAGTTTCTCAAGCGTTTCTTACTTCCAAACTGCCATATCTCGCGAACGGATTGACCAATCCGCAAAATTTCTGTTGCATGTGAAGGTAGAAACTCGCACGATTACAAAGGTTTGCGTACTTTTCCCCTAGGCCGTTCTAGTTATTCGTTTCGAGCATCAGAACTGCGAAAATTTTGAGTTTCTCAAGGGTTTCTTACCTACAATCTGCCACATCTCGCGAACGGATTGACCAATCCGCAAAATTTCTGATGCATCTGAAAGTAGAAACTCGCCCGATTACAACGGTATGCGTACTTTTCTCCTAGGCCGCCCTAGTTATTCGTTTCGAGCATCAGAGCTGCGAAAATTTTGAGTTTCTCAAGCGTTTCTTACCTCCAAACTGCCATATCTCGCGAACGGATTGACCAATCCGCAAAATTTCTGTTGCATCTGAAAGTAGAAACTCGCCCGATTACAACGGTATGCGTACTTTTCCCCTAGGCCGTTCTAGTTATTCGTTTCGAGCATCAGAACTGCGAAAATTTTGAGTTTCTCAAGCGTTTCTTACCTCAAAACTGCCATATCTCGCGAACGGATTGACCAATCCGCAAAATTTCTGTTGCATCTGAATGTAGAAGCTCGCCCGATTACAACGGTATGCGTACTTTTCCCCTAGGCCTTTCTAGTTATTCGTTTCGAGCATCAGAACTGCGAAAATTTTAAGTTTCTCAAGCGTTTCTTACTTCCAAACTGCCACATCTCGCGAACGGATTGAAGAATCCGCAAAATTTCTGTTGCATCTGAAAGTAGAAACTCGACCGATTAAAACGGTATGCGTACTTTTCCCCTGGGCCGTTCTAGTTATGCTTGTCGAGCATCAGAACTGCGAAAATTTTGAGTTTCTCAAGCGTTTCTTACCTCCAATCTGCCATATCTCGCGAACGGATTGACCAATCCGCAAAATTTCTCTTGCATCTGAAAGTAGAAACTCGCCCGATTACAACGGTATGCGTACTTTTCCCCTAGGCCGTTCTAGTTATTCGTTTCGAGCATCAGAACTGCGAAAATTTTGAGTTTCTCAAGCGTTTCTTACCTCAAAACTGCCATATCTCGCGAACGGATTGACCAATCCGCAAAATTTCTGTTGCATCTGAAAGTAGAAGCTCGCCCGATTACAACGGTATGCGGACTTTTCCCCTAGGCCGTTCTAGTTATTCGTTTCGAGCAACAGAACTGCGAAAATTTTGAGTTTCTCAAGCGTTGCTTACCTCCAAACTGCCATATCTCGCGAACGGATTGACCAATCCGCAAAATTTCTGTTGCATCTGAAAGTAGAAACTCGCCCGATTACAACGGTATGCGTACTTTTCCCCTAGGCCGTTCTAGTTATTCGTTTCGAGCATCAGAACTGCGAAAATTTTGAGTTTCTCAAGCGTTTCTTACTTCCAAACTGCCATATCTCGCGAACGGATTGACCAATCCGCAAAATTTCTGTTGCATCTGAAGGTAGAAACTCGCCCGATTACAACGGTATGCGTACTTTTCCCCTAGGCCGTTCTAGTTATTCGTTTCGAGCATCAGAACTGCGAAAATTTTGAGTTTCTCAAGCGTTTCTTACCTACAAACTGCCACATCCCGCGAACGGATTGACCAATCCGCAAAATTTCTGATGCATCTGAACGCAGAAACTCTCCCGATTACAACGGTATGCGTACTTTTCCCCTAGGCCGCCCTAGTTATTCGTTTCTAGCATCAGAACTGGGAAAATTTTGAGTTTCTCAAGCGTTTCTTACTTCCAAACTGCCACATCTCGCGAACGGATTGAAGAATCCGCAAAATTTCTGTTGCATCTGAAAGTAGAAACTCGACCGATTAAAACGGTATGCGTACTTTTCCCCTGGGCCGTTCTAGTTATGCTTGTCGAGCATCAGAACTGCGAAAATTTTGAGTTTCTCAAGCGTTTCTTACCTCCAATCTGCCATATCTCGCGAACGGATTGACCAATCCGCAAAATTTCTGTTGCATCTGAAAGTAGAAACTCGCCCGATTACAACGGTATGCGTACTTTTCCCCTAGGCCGTTCTAGTTATTCGTTTCGAGCATCAGAACTGCGAAAATTTTGAGTTTCTCAAGCGTTTCTTACCTCAAAACTGCCATATCTCGCGAACGGATTGACCAATCCGCAAAATTTCTGTTGCATCTGAAAGTAGAAGCTCGCCCGATTACAACGGTATGCGGACTTTTCCCCTAGGCCGTTCTAGTTATTCGTTTCGAGCAACAGAACTGCGAAAATTTTGAGTTTCTCAAGCGTTGCTTACCTCCAAACTGCCATATCTCGCGAACGGATTGACCAATCCGCAAAATTTCTGTTGCATCTGAAAGTAGAATCTCGCCCGATTACAACGGTATACGTACTTTTCCCCTAGGCCGTTCTAGTTATTCGTTTCGAGCATCAGAACTGCGAAAATTTTGAGTTTCTCAAGCGTTTCTTACTTCCAAACTGCCATATCTCGCGAACGGATTGACCAATCCGCAAAATTTCTGTTGCATCTGAAGGTAGAAACTCGCCCGATTACAACGGTATGCGTACTTTTCCCCTAGGCCGTTCTAGTTATTCGTTTCGAGCATCAGAACTGCGAAAATTTTGAGTTTCTCAAGCGTTTCTTACCTACAAACTGCCACATCCCGCGAACGGATTGACCAATCCGCAAAATTTCTGATGCATCTGAACGCAGAAACTCTCCCGATTACAACGGTATGCGTACTTTTCCCCTAGGCCGCCCTAGTTATTCGTTTCTAGCATCAGAACTGGGAAAATTTTGAGTTTCTCAAGCGTTTCTTACTTCCAAACTGCCATATCTCGCGATCGGATTGACCAATCCGCAAAATTTCTGTTGCATCTGAAAGTAGAAACTCGCCCGATTACAACGGTATGCGTACTTTTCCCCTAGGCCGTTCTAGTTATTCGTTTCGAGCATCAGAACTGCGAAAATTTTGAGTTTCTCAAGCGTTTCTTACCTCCAATCTGCCATATCTCGCGAACGGATTGACCAATGCGCAAAATTTCTGTTGCATCTGAAAGTAGAAACTCGCCCGATTACAAATGTACGCGGACTTTTCCCCTAGGCCGTTCTAGTTATTCGTTTCGAGCAACAGAACTGCGAAAATTTTGAGTTTCTCAAGCGTTGCTTACGTCCAAACTGCCATATCTCGCGAACGGATTGACCAATCCGCAAAATTTCTGTTGCATCTGAAAGTAGAAACTTGCCCGATTACAACGGTATACGTACTTTTCCCCTAGGCCGCTCTAGTTATTCGTTTCGAGCATCAGAACTGCGAAAATTTTGAGTTTCTCAAGCGTTTCTTACTTCCAAACTGCCATATCTCGCAAACGGATTGACCAATCCGCAAAATTTCTGTTGCATCTGAAGGTAGAAACTCGCCCGATTACAACGGTATGCGTACTTTTCCCCTAGGCCGTTCTAGTTATTCGTTTCGAGCATCAGAACTGCGAAAATTTTGAGTTTCTCAAGCGTTTCTTACTTCCAAACTGCCATATCTCGCGATCGGATTGACCAATCCGCAAAATTTCTGTTGCATCTGAAAGTAGAAACTCGCCCGATTACAACGGTATGCGTACTTTTCCCCTAGGCCGTTCTAGTTATTCGTTTCGAGCATCAGAACTGCGAAAATTTTGAGTTTCTCAAGCGTTTCTTACATCCAATCTGCCATATCTCGCGAACGGATTGACCAATGCGCAAAATTTCTGTTGCATCTGAAAGTAGAAACTCGCCCGATTACAAATGTACGCGGACTTTTCCCCTAGGCCGTTCTAGTTATTCGTTTCGAGCAACAGAACTGCGAAAATTTTGAGTTTCTCAAGCGTTGCTTACCTCCAAACTGCCATATCTCGCGAACGGATTGACCAATCCGCAAAATTTCTGTTGCATCTGAAAGTAGAAACTTGCCCGATTACAACGGTATACGTACTTTTCCCCTAGGCCGCTCTAGTTATTCGTTTCGAGCATCAGAACTGCGAAAATTTTGAGTTTCTCAAGCGTTTCTTACTTCCAAACTGCCATATCTCGCGAACGGATTGACCAATCCGCAAAATTTCTGTTGCATCTGAAGGTAGAAACTCGCCCGATTACAACGGTATGCGTACTTTTCCCCTAGGCCGTTCTAGTTATTCGTTTCGAGCATCAGAACTGCGAAAATTTTGAGTTTCTCAAGCGTTTCTTACCTCCAAACTGCCATATCTCGCGATCGGATTGACCAATCCGCAAAATTTCTGTTGCATCTGAAAGTAGAAACTCGCCCGATTACAAGGGTATGGGTACTTTTCCCCTAGGCCGTTCTAGTTATTCGTTTCGAGCATCAGAACTGCGAAAATTTTGAGTTTCTCAAGCGTTTCTTACTTCCAAACTGCCATATCTCGCGAACGGATTGACCAATCCGCAAAATTTCTGTTGCATCTGAAAGTAGAAACTCGCCCGATTACAACGGTATGCGTACTTTTCCCCTAGGCCGTTCTAGTTATTCGTTTCGAGTATCAGAACTGCGAAAATTTTGAGTTTCTCAAGCGTTTCTTACCTCCAAACTGCCATATCTCGCGAACGGATTGACCAATCCGCAAAATTTCTGTTGCTTCTGAAAGTAGAAACTCGCCCGATTACAACGGCATGCGTACTTTTCCCCTAGGCCGTTCTGGTTATGCTTGTCGAGCATCAGAACTGCGAAAATTTTGAGTTTCTCAAGCGTTTCTTACCTCCAAACTGCCATATCTCGCGAACGGATTGACCAATCCGCAAAATTTCTGTTGCATCTGAAAGTAGAAACTCGCCCGATTACAACGGTATACGTACTTTTCCCCTAGGCCGTTCTAGTTATTCGTTTCGAGCATCAGAACTGCGAAAATTTTGAGTTTCTCAAGCGTTTCTTACTTCCAAACTGCCATATCTCGCGAACGGATTGACCAATCCGCAAAATTTCTGTTGCATCTGAAGGTAGAAACTCGCCCGATTACAACGGTATGCGTACTTTTCCCCTAGGCCGCCCTAGTTATTCGTTTCTAGCATCAGAACTGCGAAAATTTTGAATTTCTCAAGCGTTTCTTACTTCCAAACTGCCATATCTCGCGATCGGATTGACCAATCCGCAAAATTTCTGTTGCATCTGAAAGTAGAAACTCGCCCGATTACAACGGTATGCGTACTTTTCCCCTAGGCCGTTCTAGTTATTCGTTTCGAACATCAGAACTGCGAAAATTTTGAGTTTCTCAAGCGTTTCTTACCTCCAATCTGCCATATCTCGCGAACGGATTGACCAATCCGCAAAATTTCTGTTGCATCTGAAAGTAGAAACTCGCCCGATTACAAATGTATGCGGACTTTTCCCCTAGGCCGTTCTAGTTATTCGTTTCGAGCAACAGAACTGCGAAAATTTTGAGTTTCTCAAGCGTTGCTTACCTCCAAACTGCCATATCTCGCGAACGGATTGACCAATCCGCAAAATTTCTGTTGCATCTGAAAGTAGAAACTCGCCCGATTACAACGGTATACGTACTTTTCCCCTAGGCCGCTCTAGTTATTCGTTTCGAGCATCAGAACTGCGAAAATTTTGAGTTTCTCAAGCGTTTCTTACTTCCAAACTGCCATATCTCGCGAACGGATTGACCAATCCGCAAAATTTCTGTTGCATCTGAAGGTAGAAACTCGCCCGATTACAACGGTATGCGTACTTTTCCCCTAGGCCGTTCTAGTTATTCGTTTCGAGCATCAGAACTGCGAAAATTTTGAGTTTCTCAAGCGTTTCTTACCTCCAAACTGCCATATCTCGCGATCGGATTGACCAATCCGCAAAATTTCTGTTGCATCTGAAAGTAGAAACTCGCCCGATTACAAGGGTATGGGTACTTTTCCCCTAGGCCGTTCTAGTTATTCGTTTCGAGCATCAGAACTGCGAAAATTTTGAGTTTCTCAAGCGTTTCTTACTTCCAAACTGACATATCTCGCGAACGGATTGACCAATCCGCAAAATTTCTGTTGCATCTGAAAGTAGAAACTCGCCCGATTACAACGGTATGCGTACTTTTCCCCTAGGCCGTTCTAGTTATTCGTTTCGAGCATCAGAACTGCGAAAATTTTGAGTTTCTCAAGCGTTTCTTACCTCCAAACTGCCATATCTCGCGAACGAATTGACCAATACGCAAAATTTCTGTTGCTTCTGAAAGTAGAAACTCGCCCGATTACAACGGCATGCGTACTTTTCCCCTAGGCCGTTCTGGTTATGCTTGTCGAGCATCAGAACTGCGAATATTTTGAGTTTCTCAAGCGTTTCATACCTCCAAACTGCCATATCTCGCGAACGGATTGACCAATCCGCAAAATTTCTGTTGCATCTGAAAGTAGAAACTCGCCCGATTACAACGGTATGCGTACTTTTCCCCTAGGCATTTCTAGTTATTCGTTTCGAGCATCAGAACTGCGAAAATTTTGAGTTTCTCAAGCGTTTCTTACTTCCAAACTGCCATATCTCGCGAACGGATTGACAAATCCGCAAAATTTCTGTTGCATCTGAAGGTAGAAACTCGCCCGATTACAACGGTATGCGTACTTTTCCCCTAGGCCGTTCTGGTTATGCTTGTCGAGCATCAGAACTGCGAAAATTTTGAGTTTCTCAAGCGTTTCTTACCTCCAAACTGCCATATCTCGCGAACGGATTGACCAATCCGCAAAATTTCTGTTGCATCTGAAAGTAGAAACTCGCCCGATTACAAATGTATGCGGACTTTTCCCCTAGGCCGTTCTAGTTATTCGTTTCGAGCAACAGAACTGCGAAAATTTTGAGTTTCTCAAGCGTTGCTTACCTCCAAACTGCCATATCTCGCGAACGGATTGACCAATCCGCAAAATTTCTGTTGCATCTGAAAGTAGAAACTCGCCCGATTACAACGGTATGCGTACTTTTCCCCTAGGCATTTCTAGTTATTCGTTTCGAGCATCAGAACTGCGAAAATTTTGAGTTTCTCAAGCGTTTCTTACTTCCAAACTGCCATATCTCGCGAACGGATTGACCAATCCGCAAAATTTCTGTTGCATCTGAAGGTAGAAACTCGCCCGATTACAACGGTATGCGTACTTTTCCCCTAGGCCGCCCTAGTTATTCGTTTCTAGCATCAGAACTGCGAAAATTTTGAATTTCTCAAGCGTTTCTTACTTCCAAACTGCCATATCTCGCGATCGGATTGACCAATCCGCAAAATTTCTGTTGCATCTGAAAGTAGAAACTCGCCCGATTACAACGGTATGCGTACTTTTCCCCTAGGCCGTTCTAGTTATTCGTTTCGAACATCAGAACTGCGAAAATTTTGAGTTTCTCAAGCGTTTCTTACCTCCAATCTGCCATATCTCGCGAACGGATTGACCAATCCGCAAAATTTCTGTTGCATCTGAAAGTAGAAACTCGCCCGATTACAAATGTATGCGGACTTTTCCCCTAGGCCGTTCTAGTTATTCGTTTCGAGCAACAGAACTGCGAAAATTTTGAGTTTCTCAAGCGTTGCTTACCTCCAAACTGCCATATCTCGCGAACGGATTGACCAATCCGCAAAATTTCTGTTGCATCTGAAAGTAGAAACTCGCCCGATTACAACGGTATACGTACTTTTCCCCTAGGCCGCTCTAGTTATTCGTTTCGAGCATCAGAACTGCGAAAATTTTGAGTTTCTCAAGCGTTTCTTACTTCCAAACTGCCATATCTCGCGAACGGATTGACCAATCCGCAAAATTTCTGTTGCATCTGAAGGTAGAAACTCGCCCGATTACAACGGTATGCGTACTTTTCCCCTAGGCCGTTCTAGTTATTCGTTTCGAGCATCAGAACTGCGAAAATTTTGAGTTTCTCAAGCGTTTCTTACCTCCAAACTGCCATATCTCGCGATCGGATTGACCAATCCGCAAAATTTCTGTTGCATCTGAAAGTAGAAACTCGCCCGATTACAAGGGTATGGGTACTTTTCCCCTAGGCCGTTCTAGTTATTCGTTTCGAGCATCAGAACTGCGAAAATTTTGAGTTTCTCAAGCGTTTCTTACTTCCAAACTGACATATCTCGCGAACGGATTGACCAATCCGCAAAATTTCTGTTGCATCTGAAAGTAGAAACTCGCCCGATTACAACGGTATGCGTACTTTTCCCCTAGGCCGTTCTAGTTATTCGTTTCGAGCATCAGAACTGCGAAAATTTTGAGTTTCTCAAGCGTTTCTTACCTCCAAACTGCCATATCTCGCGAACGAATTGACCAATACGCAAAATTTCTGTTGCTTCTGAAAGTAGAAACTCGCCCGATTACAACGGCATGCGTACTTTTCCCCTAGGCCGTTCTGGTTATGCTTGTCGAGCATCAGAACTGCGAATATTTTGAGTTTCTCAAGCGTTTCATACCTCCAAACTGCCATATCTCGCGAACGGATTGACCAATCCGCAAAATTTCTGTTGCATCTGAAAGTAGAAACTCGCCCGATTACAACGGTATGCGTACTTTTCCCCTAGGCATTTCTAGTTATTCGTTTCGAGCATCAGAACTGCGAAAATTTTGAGTTTCTCAAGCGTTTCTTACTTCCAAACTGCCATATCTCGCGAACGGATTGACAAATCCGCAAAATTTCTGTTGCATCTGAAGGTAGAAACTCGCCCGATTACAACGGTATGCGTACTTTTCCCCTAGGCCGTTCTGGTTATGCTTGTCGAGCATCAGAACTGCGAAAATTTTGAGTTTCTCAAGCGTTTCTTACCTCCAAACTGCCATATCTCGCGAACGGATTGACCAATCCGCAAAATTTCTGTTGCATCTGAAAGTAGAAACTCGCCCGATTACAACGGTATACGTACTTTTCCCCTAGGCCGTTCTAGTTATTCGTTTCGAGCATCAGAACTGCGAAAATTTTGAGTTTCTCAAGCGTTTCTTACTTCCAAACTGCCATATCTCGCGAACGGATTGACCAATCCGCAAAATTTCTGTTGCATCTGAAGGTAGAAACTCGCCCGATTACAACGGTATGCGTACTTTTCCCCTAGGCCGCCCTAGTTATTCGTTTCTAGCATCAGAACTGCGAAAATTTTGAGTTTCTCAAGCGTTTCTTACTTCCAAACTGCCATATCTCGCGATCGGATTGACCAATCCGCAAAATTTCTGTTGCATCTGAAAGTAGAAACTCGCCCGATTACAACGGTATGCGTACTTTTCCCCTAGGCCGTTCTAGTTATTCGTTTCGAACATCAGAACTGCGAAAATTTTGAGTTTCTCAAGCGTTTCTTACCTCCAATCTGCCATATCTCGCGAACGGATTGACCAATCCGCAAAATTTCTGTTGCATCTGAAAGTAGAAACTCGCCCGATTACAAATGTATGCGGACTTTTCCCCTAGGCCGTTCTAGTTATTCGTTTCGAGCAACAGAACTGCGAAAATTTTGAGTTTCTCAAGCGTTGCTTACCTCCAAACTGCCATATCTCGCGAACGGATTGACCAATCCGCAAAATTTCTGTTGCATCTGAAGGTAGAAACTCGCCCGATTACAACGGTATGCGTACTTTTCCCCTAGGCCGTTCTAGTTATTCGTTTCGAGCATCAGAACTGCGAAAATTTTGAGTTTCTCAAGCGTTTCTTACCTCCAAACTGCCATATCTCGCGATCGGATTGACCAATCCGCAAAATTTCTGTTGCATCTGAAAGTAGAAACTCGCCCGATTACAAGGGTATGGGTACTTTTCCCCTAGGCCGTTCTAGTTATTCGTTTCGAGCATCAGAACTGCGAAAATTTTGAGTTTCTCAAGCGTTTCTTACTTCCAAACTGCCATATCTCGCGAACGGATTGACCAATCCGCAAAATTTCTGTTGCATCTGAAAGTAGAAACTCGCCCGATTACAACGGTATGCGTACTTTTCCCCTAGGCCGTTCTAGTTATTCGTTTCGAGCATCAGAACTGCGAAAATTTTGAGTTTCTGAAGCGTTTCTTACCTCCAAACTGCCATATCTCGCGAACGAATTGACCAATCCGCAAAATTTCTGTTGCTTCTGAAAGTAGAAACTCGCCCGATTACAACGGCATGCGTACTTTTCCCCTAGGCCGTTCTGGTTATGCTTGTCGAGCATCAGAACTGCGAATATTTTGAGTTTCTCAAGCGTTTCTTACCTCCAAACTGCCATATCTCGCGAACGGATTGACCAATCCGCAAAATTTCTGTTGCATCTGAAAGTAGAAACTCGCCCGATTACAACGGTATGCGTACTTTTCCCCTAGGCCTTTCTAGTTATTCGTTTCGAGCATCAGAACTGCGAAAATTTTGAGTTTCTCAAGCGTTTCTTACCTCCAAACTGCCATATCTCGCGAACGGATTGACCAATCCGCAAAATTTCTGTTGCATCTGAAAGTAGAAACTCGCCCGATTACAACGGTATGCGTACTTTTCCCCTAGGCCTTTCTAGTTATTCGTTTCGACCATCAGAACTGCGAAAATTTTGAGTTTCTCAAGCGTTTCTTACTTCCAAACTGCCACATCTCGCGAACGGATTGACCAATCCGCAAAATTTCTGTTGCATCTGAAGGTAGAAACTCGCCCGATTACAACGGTATGCGTACTTTTCCCCTAGGCCGCCCTAGTTATTCGTTTCTAGCATCAGAACTGCGAAAATTTTGAGTTTCTCAAGCGTTTCTTACTTCCAAACTGCCATATCTCGCGATCGGATTTACCAATCCGCAAAATTTCTGTTGCATCTGAAAGTAGAAACTCGCCCGATTACAACGGTATGCGTACTTTTCCCCTAGGCCGTTCTAGTTATTCGTTTCGAACATCAGAACTGCGAAAATTTTGAGTTTCTCAAGCGTTTCTTACCTCCAATCTGCCATATCTCGCGAACGGATTGACCAATCCGCAAAATTTCTGTTGCATCTGAAAGTAGAAACTCGCCCGATTACAAATGTATGCGGACTTTTCCCCTAGGCCGTTCTAGTTATTCGTTTCGAGCAACAGAACTGCGAAAATTTTGAGTTTCTCAAGCGTTGCTTACCTCCAAACTGCCATATCTCGCGAACGGATTGACCAATCCGCAAAATTTCTGTTGCATCTGAAGGTAGAAACTCGCCCGATTACAACGGTATGGGTACTTTTCCCCTAGGCCGTTCTAGTTATTCGTTTCGAGCATCAGAACTGCGAAAATTTTGAGTTTCTCAAGCGTTTCTTACCTCCAAACTGCCATATCTCGCGATCGGATTGACCAATTCGCAAAATTTCTGTTGCATCTGAAAGTAGAAACTCGCCCGATTACAAGGGTATGGGTACTTTTCCCCTAGGCCGTTCTAGTTATTCGTTTCGAGCATCAGAACTGCGAAAATTTTGAGTTTCTCAAGCGTTTCTTACCTCCAAACTGCCATATCTCGCGAACGGATTGACCAATCCTCAAAATTTCTGTTGCATCTGAAAGTAGAAACTCGCCCGATTACAACGGTATGCGTACTTTTCCCCTAGGCCGTTCTAGTTATTCGTTTCGAGCATCAGAACTGCGAAAATTTTGCGTTTCTCAAGCGTTTCTTACCTCCAAACTGCCATATCTCGCGAACGGATTGACCAATCCGCAAAATTTCTGTTACATCTGAAAGTAGAAACTCGCCCGATTACAACGGCATGCGTACTTTTCCCCTAGGCCGTTCTTGTTATGCTTGTCGAGCATCAGAACTGCGAAAATTTTGAGTTTCTCAAGCGTTTCTTACCTCCAAACTGCCATATCTCGCGAACGGATTGACCAATCCGCAAAATTTCTGTTGCATCTGAAAGTAGAGACTCTCCCGATTACAACGGTATGCGTACTTTTCCCCTAGGCCTTTCTAGTTATTCGTTTCGAGCATCAGAACTGCGAAAATTTTGAGTTTCTCAAGCGTTTCTTACATACAAACTGCCACATCTCGCGAACGGATTGACCAATCCGCAAAATTTCTGTTGCATCTGAAAGTAGAAACTCGCCCGATTACAACGGTATGCGTACTTTTCCCCCAGTCCGTTCTAGTTATTCGTTT
This sequence comes from Ptiloglossa arizonensis, assembly GCF_051014685.1. Classification (NCBI taxonomy): domain Eukaryota; kingdom Metazoa; phylum Arthropoda; class Insecta; order Hymenoptera; family Colletidae; genus Ptiloglossa; species Ptiloglossa arizonensis. The sequence goes on along the minus strand of NW_027478604.1, from coordinate 678,291 downwards.
CGAGCATCAGAACTGCGAAAATTTTGAGTTTCTCAAGCGTTTCTTACCTCCAAACTGCCATATCTCGCGAACGGATTGACCAATCCGCAAAATTTCTGTTGCATCTGAAAGTAGAAACTCGCCCGATTACAACTGTATGCGTACTTTTCCCCTAGTCCGTTCTAGTTATTCGTTTCGAGCATCAGAACTGCGAAAATGTTGAGTTTCTCAAGCGTTTCTTACCTCCAAACTGCCACATCTCGCGAACGGATTGACCAATCCGCAAAATTTCTGTTGCATCGGAAAGTAGAAACTCGCCCGATTACAACCGTATGCGTACTTTGCCCCTAGGCCGTTCTGGTTATTCGTTTCGAGCATCAGAACTGTGAAAATTTTGAATTTCTCAAGCGTTTCTTACCTCCAAACTGCCATATCTCGCGAACGGATTGACCAATCCGCAAAATTTCTGTTGCATCTGAAAGTAGAAACTCGCCCAATTGCAACGGCATGCGTACTTTTCCCTTAGGCCGTTCTAGTTATGCTTGTCGAGCATCAGAACTGCGAAAATTTTGAGTTTCTCAAGCGTTTCTTACTTCCAAATTGCCATATCTCGCGAACGTATTCACCAATCCGCAAAATTTCTGTTGCATCTGAAAGTAGAAACTCGCCCGATTACAACACTATGCGTACTTTTCCCCTAGGCCGTTCTTGTTGTTCGTTTCGAGCATCAGAACTGCGAAAATTTTGAGTTTCTCAAGCGTTTCCTACCTCCAAACTGCCATATCTCGCGAACGGATTGACCAATCCTCAAAATTTCTGTTGCATCTGAAAGTAGAAACTCGCCCGATTACAACGGTATGCGTACTTTTCCCCTAGGCCGTTCTAGTTATTCGTTTCGAGCATCAGAACTGCGAAAATTTTGCGTTTCTCAAGCGTTTCATTACCTCCAAACTGCCATATCTCGCGAACGGATTGACCAATCCGCAAAATTTCTGTTACATCTGAAAGTAGAAACTCGCCCGATTACAACGGCATGCGTACTTTTCCCCTAGGCCGTTCTAGTTATGCTTGTCGAGCATCAGAACTGCGAAAATTTTGAGTTTCTCAAGCGTTTCTTACCTCCAAACTGCCATATCTCGCGAACGGATTGACCAATCCGCAAAATTTCTGTTGCATCTGAAAGTAGAGACTCTCCCGATTACAACGGTATGCGTACTTTTCCCCTAGGCCTTTCTAGTTATTCGTTTCGAGCATCAGAACTGCGAAAATTTTGAGTTTCTCAAGCGTTTCTTACCTACAAACTGCCACATCTCGCGAACGGATTGACCAATCCGCAAGATTTCTGATGCATCTGAAAGCAGAAACTCGCCCGATTACAACGGTACGCGTACTTTTCCCCGAGGCCGCCCTAGTAATTCGTTTCGAGCATCAGAACTGCGAAAATTTTGAGTTTCTCAAGCGTTTCTTACTTCCAAACTGCCATATCTCGCGAACGGATTGACCAATCCGCAAAATTTCTGTTGCATCTGAAAGTGGAAACTCGCCCGATTACAACTGTATGCGTACTTTTCCCCTAGGCCGTTCTAGTTATTCGTTTCGTGCATCAGAACTGCGAAAATTTTGAGTTTCTCAAGCGTTTCTTACTTCCAAACTGCCATATCTCGCGAACGGATAGACCAATCCGCAAAATTTCTGTTGCATCTGAAGGTAGAATCTCGCCCGATTACAACCGTATGCGTACTTTTCCCCTAGGCCGTTCTAGTTATTCGTTTCGAGCATCAGAACTGCGAAAATTTTGAGTTTCTCAAGCGTTTCTTACTTCCAAACTGCCATATCTCGCGAACGGATTGACCAATCCGCAAAATTTCTGCTGCATCTGAAAGTAGAATCTGGCCCGATTACAACACTATGCGTACTTTTCCCCTAGGCCGTTCTAGTTGTTCGTTTCGAGCATCAGAACTGCGAAAATTTTGAGTTTCTCAAGCGTTTCTTACCTCCAAACTGCCATATCTCGCGAACGGATTGACCAATCCGCAAAATTTCTGTTGCATCTGAAAGTAGAAACTCGCCCGATTACAACTGTATGCGTACTTTTCCCCTAGGCCGTTCTAGTTATGCTTGACGAGCACCAGAACTGCGAAAATTTTGAGTTTCTCAAGCGTTTCTTACCTCCAAACTGCCATATCTCGCGAACGGTTTGACCAATCCGCAAAATTTCTGTTGCATCTGAAAGTAGAAACTCGCCCGATTACAACGGTATGCGTACTTTTCCCCCAGTCCGTTCTAGTTATTCGTTTCGAGCATCAGAACTGCGAAAATTTTGAGTTTCTCAAGCGTTTCTTACCTCCAAACTGCCATATCTCGCGAACGGATTGACCAATCCGCAAAATTTCTGTTGCATCTGAAGGTAGAAACTCGCCCGATTACAACTGTATGCGTACTTTTCCCCTAGACCGCTCTAGATATTCGTTTCGAGCATCAGAACTGCGAAAATTTTGAGTTTCTCAGGCGTTTCTTACTTCCAAACTGCCACATCTCGCGAACGGATTAACCAATCCGCAAAATTTCTGATGCATCGGAAAGCAGAAACTCGCCCGATTACAACACTATGCGTACTTTTCCCCTAGGCCGTTCTAGTTGTTCGTTTCGAGCATCAGAACTGCGAAAATTTTGAGTTTCTCAAGCGTTTCTTACCTCCAAACTGCCATATCTCGCGAACGGATTGACCAATCCGCAAAATTTCTGTTGCATCTGAAAGTAGAAACTCGCCCGATTACAACGGTATGCGTACTTTTCCCCCAGTCCGTTCTAGTTATTCGTTTCGAGCATCAGAACTGCGAAAATTTTGAGTTTCTCAAGCGTTTCTTACCTCCAAACTGCCATATCTCGCGAACGGATTGACCAATCCGCAAAATTTCTGTTGCATCTGAAGGTAGAAACTCGCCCGATTACAACTGTATGCGTACTTTTCCCCTAGACCGCTCTAGATATTCGTTTCGAGCATCAGAACTGCGAAAATTTTGAGTTTCTCAGGCGTTTCTTACTTCCAAACTGCCATATCTCGCGAACGGATTGACCAATCCTCAAAATTTCTGTTGCATCTGAAAGTAGAAACTCGCCCGATTACAACGGTATGCGTACTTTTCCCCTAGGCCGTTCTAGTTATTCGTTTCGAGCATCAGAACTGCGAAAATTTTGCGTTTCTCAAGCGTTTCATTACCTCCAAACTGCCATATCTCGCGAACGGATTGACCAATCCGCAAAATTTCTGTTACATCTGAAAGTAGAAACTCGCCCGATTACAACGGCATGCGTACTTTTCCCCTAGGCCGTTCTAGTTATGCTTGTCGAGCATCAGAACTGCGAAAATTTTGAGTTTCTCAAGCGTTTCTTACCTCCAAACTGCCATATCTCGCGAACGGATTGACCAATCCGCAAAATTTCTGTTGCATCTGAAGGTAGAATCTCGCCCGATTACAACGGTATGCGTACTTTTCCCCTAGGCCGTTCTAGTTATTCGTTTCGAGCATCAGAACTGCGAAAATTTTGAGTTTCTCAAGCGTTTCTTACTTCCAAACTGCCATATCTCGCGAACGGATTGACCAATCCGCAAAATTTCTGCTGCATCTGAAAGTAGAATCTGGCCCGATTACAACACTATGCGTACTTTTCCCCTAGGCCGTTCTAGTTGTTCGTTTCGAGCATCAGAACTGCGAAAATTTTGAGTTTCTCAAGCGTTTCTTACCTCCAAACTGCCATATCTCGCGAACGGATTGACCAATCCGCAAAATTTCTGTTGCATCTGAAAGTAGAAACTCGCCCGATTACAACTGTATGCGTACTTTTCCCCTAGGCCGTTCTAGTTATGCTTGACGAGCATCAGAACTGCGAAAATTTGGAGTTTCTCAAGCGTTTCTTACCTCCAAACTGCCATATCTCGCGAACGGTTTGACCAATCCGCAAAATTTCTGTTGCATCTGAAAGTAGAAACTCGCCCGATTACAACGGTATGCGTACTTTTCCCCCAGTCCGTTCTAGTTATTCGTTTCGAGCATCAGAACTGCGAAAATTTTGAGTTTCTCAAGCGTTTCTTACCTCCAAACTGCCATATCTCGCGAACGGATTGACCAATCCGCAAAATTTCTGTTGCATCTGAAGGTAGAAACTCGCCCGATTACAACTGTATGCGTACTTTTCCCCTAGACCGCTCTAGATATTCGTTTCGAGCATCAGAACTGCGAAAATTTTGAGTTTCTCAGGCGTTTCTTACTTCCAAACTGCCACATCTCGCGAACGGATTAACCAATCCGCAAAATTTCTGATGCATCGGAAAGCAGAAACTCGCCCGATTACAACACTATGCGTACTCTTCCCCTAGGCCGTTCTAGTTGTTCGTTTCGAGCATCAGAACTGCGAAAATTTTGAGTTTCTCAAGCGTTTCTTACCTCCAAACTGCCATATCTCGCGAACGGATTGACCAATCCGCAAAATTTCTGTTGCATCTGAAAGTAGAAACTCGCCCGATTACAACTGTATGCGTACTTTTCCCCTAGTCCGTTCTAGTTATTCGTTTCGAGCATCAGAACTGCGAAAATATTGAGTTTCTCAAGCGTTTCTTACCTCCAAACTGCCACATCTCGCGAACGGATTGACCAATCCGCAAAATTTCTGTTGCATCGGAAAGTAGAAACTCGCCCGATTACAACCGTATGCGTACTTTGCCCCTAGGCCGTTCTGGTTATTCGTTTCGAGCATCAGAACTGTGAAAATTTTGAATTTCTCAAGCGTTTCTTACCTCCAAACTGCCATATCTCGCGAACGGATTGACCAACCCGCAAAATTTCTGTTGCATCTGAAAGTAGAAACTCGCCCGATTGCAACGGCATGCGTACTTTTCCCCTAGGCCGTTCTAGTTATGCTTGTCGAGCATCAGAACTGCGAAAATTTTGAGTTTCTCAAGCGTTTCTTACTTCCAAATTGCCATATCTCGCGAACGTATTGACCAATCCGCAAAATTTCTGTTGCATCTGAAAGTAGAAACTCGCCCGATTACAACACTATGCGTACTTTTCCCCTAGGCCGTTCTTGTTGTTCGTTTCGAGCATCAGAACTGCGAAAATTTTGAGTTTCTCAAGCGTTTCTTACCTCCAAACTGCCATATCTCGCGAACGGTTTGACCAATCCGCAAAATTTCTGTTGCATCTGAAAGTAGAAACTCGCCCGATTACAACGGTATGCGTACTTTTCCCCCAGTCCGTTCTAGTTATTCGTTTCGAGCATCAGAACTGCGAAAATTTTGAGTTTCTCAAGCGTTTCTTACCTCCAAACTGCCATATCTCGCGAACGGATTGACCAATCCGCAAAATTTCTGTTGCATCTGAAGGTAGAAACTCGCCCGATTACAACTGTATGCGTACTTTTCCCCTAGACCGCTCTAGATATTCGTTTCGAGCATCAGAACTGCGAAAATTTTGAGTTTCTCAGGCGTTTCTTACTTCCAAACTGCCACATCTCGCGAACGGATTAACCAATCCGCAAAATTTCTGATGCATCGGAAAGCAGAAACTCGCCCGATTACAACACTATGCGTACTTTTCCCCTAGGCCGTTCTAGTTGTTCGTTTCGAGCATCAGAACTGCGAAAATTTTGAGTTTCTCAAGCGTTTCTTACCTCCAAACTGCCATATCTCGCGAACGGATTGACCAATCCGCAAAATTTCTGTTGCATCTGAAAGTAGAAACTCGCCCGATTACAACTGTATGCGTACTTTTCCCCTAGTCCGTTCTAGTTATTCGTTTCGAGCATCAGAACTGCGAAAATATTGAGTTTCTCAAGCGTTTCTTACCTCCAAACTGCCACATCTCGCGAACGGATTGACCAATCCGCAAAATTTCTGTTGCATCGGAAAGTAGAAACTCGCCCGATTACAACCGTATGCGTACTTTGCCCCTAGGCCGTTCTGGTTATTCGTTTCGAGCATCAGAACTGTGAAAATTTTGAATTTCTCAAGCGTTTCTTACCTCCAAACTGCCATATCTCGCGAACGGATTGACCAATCCGCAAAATTTCTGTTGCATCTGAAAGTAGAAACTCGCCCGATTGCAACGGCATGCGTACTTTTCCCCTAGGCCGTTCTAGTTATGCTTGTCGAGCATCAGAACTGCGAAAATTTTGAGTTTCTCAAGCGTTTCTTACTTCCAAATTGCCATATCTCGCGAACGTATTGACCAATCCGCAAAATTTCTGTTGCATCTGAAAGTAGAAACTCGCCCGATTACAACACTATGCGTACTTTTCCCCTAGGCCGTTCTTGTTGTTCGTTTCGAGCATCAGAACTGCGAAAATTTTGAGTTTCTCAAGCGTTTCTTACCTCCAAACTGCCATATCTCGCGAACGGATTGACCAATCCTCAAAATTTCTGTTGCATCTGAAAGTAGAAACTCGCCCGATTACAACGGTATGCGTACTTTTCCCCTAGGCCGTTCTAGTTATTCGTTTCGAGCATCAGAACTGCGAAAATTTTGCGTTTCTCAAGCGTTTCTTACCTCCAAACTGCCATATCTCGCGAACGGATTGACCAATCCGCAAAATTTCTGTTACATCTGAAAGTAGAAACTCGCCCGATTACAACGGCATGCGTACTTTTCCCCTAGGCCGTTCTAGTTATGCTTGTCGAGCATCAGAACTGCGAAAATTTTGAGTTTCTCAAGCGTTTCTTACCTCCAAACTGCCATATCTCGCGAACGGATTGACCAATCCGCAAAATTTCTGTTGCATCTGAAAGTAGAGACTCTCCCGATTACAACGGTATGCGTACTTTTCCCCTAGGCCTTTCTAGTTATTCGTTTCGAGCATCAGAACTGCGAAAATTTTGAGTTTCTCAAGCGTTTCTTACCTACAAACTGCCACATCTCGCGAACGGATTGACCAATCCGCAAGATTTCTGATGCATCTGAAAGCAGAAACTCGCCCGATTACAACGGTACTCGTACTTTTCCCCGAGGCCGCCCTAGTAATTCGTTTCGAGCATCAGAACTGCGAAAATTTTGAGTTTCTCAAGCGTTTCTTACTTCCAAACTGCCATATCTCGCGAACGGATTCACCAATCCGCAAAATTTCTGTTGCATCTGAAAGTGGAAACTCGCCCGATTACAACTGTATGCGTACTTTTCCCCTAGGCCGTTCTAGTTATTCGTTTCGTGCATCAGAACTGCGAAAATTTTGAGTTTCTCAAGCGTTTCTTACTTCCAAACTGCCATATCTCGCGAACGGATTGACCAATCCGCAAAATTTCTGTTGCATCTGAAGGTAGAATCTCGCCCGATTACAACGGTATGCGTACTTTTCCCCTAGGCCGTTCTAGTTATTCGTTTCGAGCATCAGAACTGCGAAAATTTTGAGTTTCTCAAGCGTTTCTTACTTCCAAACTGCCATATCTCGCGAACGGATTGACCAATCCGCTAAATTTCTGCTGCATCTGAAAGTAGAAACCGGCCCGATTACAACACTATGCGTACTTTTCCCCTAGGCCGTTCTAGTTGTTCGTTTCGAGCATCAGAACTGCGAAAATTTTGAGTTTCTCAAGCGTTTCTTACCTCCAAACTGCCATATCTCGCGAACGGATTGACCAATCCGCAAAATTTCTGTTGCATCTGAAAGTAGAAACTCGCCCGATTACAACTGTATGCGTACTTTTCCCCCAGTCCGTTCTAGTTATTCGTTTCGAACATCAGAACTGCGTAAATTTGGAGTTCCTCAAGCGTTTCTTACCTCCAAACTGCCATATCTCGCGAACGGATTGACCAATCCGCAAAATTTCTGTTGCATCGGAAGGTAGAAACTCGCCCGATTGCAACTGTATGCGTACTTTTCCCCTAGACCGTTCTAGTTATTCGTTTCGAGCATCAGAACTGCGAAAATTTTGAGTTTCTCAAGCGTTTCTTACCTCCAAACTGCCATATCTCGCGAACGGATTGACCAATCCGCAAAATTTCTGTTGCAACTGAAAGTAGAAACTCGCCCGATTGCAACGGTATGCGGACTTTTCCCCTAGGCCTTTCTGGTTATTCGTTTCGAGCATCAGAACTGTGAAAATTTTGAGTTTCTCAAGCGTTTCTTACCTCCAAACTGCCATATCTCGCGAACGGAATTACAAATCCGCAAAATTTCTGTTGCATCTGAAAGTAGAAACTCGCCCGATTACAACGGTATGCGTACTTTTCCCCTAGGCCGTTCTAGTTGCGCTTGTCGAGCATCAGAACTGCGAAAATTTTGAGTTCATCAATCGTTTCTTACCTCCAAACTGCCATATCTCACGAACGGATCGACCAATCCGCAAAACTTCGGTTGCATCTGAAAGTAGAAACTCGCCCGATTACAACGGTATACGTACTTTTCCCCTAGGCCGTTCTAGTTATTCGTTTCGAGCATCAGAACTGCGAAAATTTTGAGTTTCTCAAGCGTTGCTTACCTCCAAACTGCCATATCTCGCGAACGGATTGACCAATCCGCAAAATTTCTGTTGCATCTGAAAGTAGAAACTCGCCCGATTACAACGGTATACGTACTTTTCCCCTAGGCCTTTCTAGTTATTCGTTTCGAGCATCAGAACTGCGAAAATTTTGAGTTTCTCAAGCGTTTCTTACTTCCAAACTGCCATATCTCGCGAACGGATTGACCAATCCGCTAAATTTCTGCTGCATCTGAAAGTAGAAACCGGCCCGATTACAACACTATGCGTACTTTTCCCCTAGGCCGTTCTAGTTGTTCGTTTCGAGCATCAGAACTGCGAAAATTTTGAGTTTCTCGAGCGTTTCTTACCTCCAAACTGCCATATCTCGCGAACGGATTGACCAATCCGCAAAATTTCTGTTGCATCTGAAAGTAGAAACTCGCCCGATTACAACTGTATGCGTACTTTTCCCCCAGTCCGTTCTAGTTATTCGTTTCGAACATCAGAACTGCGTAAATTTGGAGTTCCTCAAGCGTTTCTTACCTCCAAACTGCCATATCTCGCGAACGGATTGACCAATCCGCAAAATTTCTGTTGCATCTGAAGGTAGAAACTCGCCCGATTGCAACTGTATGCGTACTTTTCCCCTAGACCGTTCTAGTTATTCGTTTCGAGCATCAGAACTGCGAAAATTTTGAGTTTCTCAAGCGTTTCTTACCTCCAAACTGCCATATCTCGCGAACGGATTGACCAATCCGCAAAATTTCTGTTGCAACTGAAAGTAGAAACTCGCCCGATTGCAACGGTATGCGTACTTTTCCCCTAGGCCTTTCTGGTTATTCGTTTCGAGCATCAGAACTGTGAAAATTTTGAGTTTCTCAAGCGTTTCTTACCTCCAAACTGCCATATCTCGCGAACGGAATTACAAATCCGCAAAATTTCTGTTGCATCTGAAAGTAGAAACTCGCCCGATTACAACGGTATGCGTACTTTTCCCCTAGGCCGTTCTAGTTGCGCTTGTCGAGCATCAGAACTGCGAAAATTTTGAGTTCATCAATCGTTTCTTACCTCCAAACTGCCATATCTCACGAACGGATCGACCAATCCTCAAAACTTCGGTTGCATCTGAAAGTAGAAACTCGCCCGATTACAACGGTATACGTACTTTTCCCCTAGGCCGTTCTAGTTATTCGTTTCGAGCATCAGAACTGCGAAAATTTTGAGTTTCTCAAGCGTTGCTTACCTCCAAACTGCCATATCTCGCGAACGGATTGACCAATCCGCAAAATTTCTGTTGCATCTGAAAGTAGAAACTCGCCCGATTACAACGGTATACGTACTTTTCCCCTAGGCCTTTCTAGTTATTCGTTTCGAGCATCAGAACTGCGAAAATTTTGAGTTTCTCAAGCGTTTCTTACCTCCAAACTGCCATATCTAGCGAACGGATTGACCAATCCGCAAAATTTCTGTTGAATCTGAAAGTAGAAACTCGCCCGATTACAACGGTATGCGTACTTTTCCCCTAGGCCGTTCTAGTTGTGCTTTTCGAGCATCAGAACTGCGAAAATTTTGAGTTCATCAAGCGTTTCTTACATCCAAACTGCCATATCTCGCGAACGGATTGACCAATCCGCAAAATTTCTGTTGCATCTGAAAGTAGAAACTCGCCCGATTGCAACGGTATGCGTACTTTTCCCTTAGGCCTTTCTGGTTATTCGTTTCGAGCATCAGAACTGTGAAAATTTTGAGTTTCTCAAGCGTTTCTTACCTCCAAACTGCCATATCTCGCGAACGGAATTACCAATCCGCAAAATTTCTATTGCATCTGAAAGTAGAAACTCGCCCGATTACAACGGTATGCGTACTTTTCCCCTAGGCCGTTCTAGTTGCGCTTGTCGAGCATCAGAACTGCGAAAATTTTGAGTTCATCAATCGTTTCTTACCTCCAAACTGCCATATCTCACGAACGGATCGACCAATCCGCAAAATTTCTGTTGCATCTGAAAGTAGAAACTCGCCCGATTACAACGGTATACGTACTTTTCCCCTAGGCCGTTCTAGTTATTCGTTTCGAGCATCAGAATTGCGAAAATTTTGAGTTTCTCAAGCGATTCTTACATCCAAACTGCCATATCTCGCGAACGGATTGACCAATCCGCAAAATTTCTGTTGCATCTGAAAGTAGAAACTCGCCCGATTACAACGGTATGCGTACTTTTCCCCTAGGCCATCCTAGTTATTCGTTTCGAGCATCAGAACTGCGAAAATTTTGAGTTTCTCAAGCGTTGCTTACCTCCAAACTGCCATATCTCGCGAACGGATTGACCAATCCGCAAAATTTCTGTTGCATCTGAAAGTAGAAACTCGCCCGATTACAACGGTGTACGTACTTTTCCCCTAGGCCGTTCTAGTTATTCGTTTCGAGCATCAGAACTGCGAAAATTTTGAGTTTCTCAAGCGTTTCTTACATACAAACTGCCACATCTCGCGAACGGATTGACCAATCCGCAAAACTTCTGATGCATCTGAAAGCAGAAACTCTCCCGGTTACAACGGTATGCGTACTTTTCCCCTAGGCCGCCCTAGTTATTCGTTTCGAGCATCAGAACTGCGAAAATTTTGAGTTTCTCAAGCGTTTCTTACTTCCAAACTGCCATATCTCGCGAACGGAATGACCAATCTTCAAAATTTCTGTTGCATCTGAAAGTAGAAACTCGCCCGATTACAACGGTATGCGTACTTTTCCCCTAGGCCGTCCTAGTTATTCGTTTCGAGCATCAGAACTGCGAAAATTTTGAGTTTATCAAGCGTTTCTTACCTCCAAACTGCCATATCTCGCGAACGGATTGACCAATCCGCAAAATTTCTGTTGCATCTGAAAGTAGAAACTCGCCCGATTACAACGGTGTGCGTACTTTTCCCCTAGGCCTTTCTAGTTATTCTTTTCGAGCATCAGAACTGCGAAAATTTTGAGTTTCTCAAGCGTTTCTTACTTCCAAACTGCCACATCTCGCGAACGGATTGACCAATCCGCAAAATTTCTGATGCATCTGAAAGCAGAAACTCGCCCGATTACAACGGTATGCGTACTTTTCCCCTAGGCCGCCCTAGTTATTCGTTTCGAGCATCAGAACTGCGAAAATTTTGAGTTTCTCAAGCGTTTCTTACTTCCAAAATGCCATATCTCGCGAACGGATTGACCAATCTGCAAAATTTCTGATGCATCTGAAAGCAGAAACTCGCCCGATTACAACGGTATGCGTACTTTTCCCCTAGGCCGCCCTAGTTATTCGTTTCGAGCATCAGAATTGCGAAAATTTTGAGTTTCTCAAGCGATTCTTACATCCAAACTGCCATATCTCGCGAACGGATTGACCAATCCGCAAAATTTCTGTTGCATCTGAAAGTAGAAACTCGCCCGATTACAACGGTATGCGTACTTTTCCCCTAGGCCATCCTAGTTATTCGTTTCGAGCATCAGAACTGCGAAAATTTTGAGTTTCTCAAGCGTTTCTTACCTACAAACTGCCATATCTCGCGAACGGATTGACCAATCCGCAAAATTTCTGTTGCATCTGAAAGTAGAAACTCGCCCGATTACAACGGTATGCGTACTTTTACCCTAGGCCGTTCTAGTTATTCGTTTCGAGCATCAGAACTGCGAAAATTTTGAGTTTCTCAAGCGTTTCTTACATACAAACTGCCACATCTCGCGAACGGATTGACCAATCCGCAAAACTTCTGATGCATCTGAAAGCAGAAACTCTCCCGGTTACAACGGTATGCGTACTTTTCCCCTAGGCCGCCCTAGTTATTCGTTTCGAGCATCAGAACTGCGAAAATTTTGAGTTTCTCAAGCGTTTCTTACTTCCAAACTGCCATATCTCGCGAACGGAATGACCAATCTTCAAAATTTCTGTTGCATCTGAAAGTAGAAACTCGCCCGATTACAACGGTATGCGTACTTTTCCCCTAGGCCGTCCTAGTTATTCGTTTCGAGCATCAGAACTGCGAAAATTTTGAGTTTATCAAGCGTTTCTTACCTCCAAACTGCCATATCTCGCGAACGGATTGACCAATCCGCAAAATTTCTGTTGCATCTGAAAGTAGAAACTCGCCCGATTACAACGGTGTGCGTACTTTTCCCCTAGGCCTTTCTAGTTATTCTTTTCGAGCATCAGAACTGCGAAAATTTTGAGTTTCTCAAGCGTTTCTTACTTCCAAACTGCCACATCTCGCGAACGGATTGACCAATCCGCAAAATTTCTGATGCATCTGAAAGCAGAAACTCGCCCGATTACAACGGTATGCGTACTTTTCCCCTAGGCCGCCCTAGTTATTCGTTTCGAGCATCAGAACTGCGAAAATTTTGAGTTTCTCAAGCGTTTCTTACTTCCAAAATGCCATATCTCGCGAACGGATTGACCAATCTGCAAAATTTCTGATGCATCTGAAAGCAGAAACTCGCCCGATTACAACGGTATGCGTACTTTTCCCCTAGGCCGCCCTAGTTATTCGTTTCGAGCATCAGAATTGCGAAAATTTTGAGTTTCTCAAGCGATTCTTACATCCAAACTGCCATATCTCGCGAACGGATTGACCAATCCGCAAAATTTCTGTTGCATCTGAAAGTAGAAACTCGCCCGATTACAACGGTATGCGTACTTTTCCCCTAGGCCATCCTAGTTATTCGTTTCGAGCATCAGAACTGCGAAAATTTTGAGTTTCTCAAGCGTTTCTTACCTACAAACTGCCATATCTCGCGAACGGATTGACCAATCCGCAAAATTTCTGTTGCATCTGAAAGTAGAAACTCGCCCGATTACAACGGTATGCGTACTTTTACCCTAGGCCGTTCTAGTTATTCGTTTCGAGCATCAGAACTGCGAAAATTTTGAGTTTCTCAAGCGTTTCTTACATACAAACTGCCACATCTCGCGAACGGATTGACCAATCCGCAAAACTTCTGATGCATCTGAAAGCAGAAACTCTCCCGGTTACAACGGTATGCGTACTTTTCCCCTAGGCCGCCCTAGTTATTCGTTTCGAGCATCAGAACTGCGAAAATTTTGAGTTTCTCAAGCGTTTCTTACTTCCAAACTGCCATATCTCGCGAACGGAATGACCAATCTTCAAAATTTCTGTTGCATCTGAAAGTAGAAACTCGCACGATTACAACGGTATGCGTACTTTTCCCCTAGGCCGTCCTAGTTATTCGTTTCGAGCATCAGAACTGCGAAAATTTTGAGTTTCTCAAGCGTTTCTAACTCCAAACTGCCATATCTCGCGAACGGATTGACCAATCCGCAAAATTTCTGTTGCATCTGAAAGTAGAAACTCGCCCGATTACAACTGTATGCGGACCTTTCCCCTAGGCCGCCCTAGTTATTCGTTTCGAGCATCAGAACTGCGAAAATTTTGAGTTTCTCAAGCGTTTCTTACTTCCAAACTGCCATATCTCGCGAACAGAATGACCAATCTTCAAAATTTCTGTTGCATCTGAAAGTAGAAACTCGCCCGATTACAACGGTGTGCGTACTTTTCCCCTAGGCCGTCCTAGTTATTCGTTTCGAGCATCAGAACTGCGAAAATTTTGAGTTTCTCAAGCGTTTCTTACCTCCAAACTGCCATATCTCGCGAACGGATTGACCAATCCGCAAAATTTCTGTTGCATCTGAAAGTAGAAACTCGCCCGATTACAACGGTGTTCGTACTTTTCCCCTAGGCCTTTCTAGTTATTCGTTTCGAGCATCAGAACTGCGAAAATTTTGAGTTTCTCAAGCGTTTCTTACTTCCAAACTGCCACATCTCGCGAACGGATTGACCAATCCGCAAAATTTCTGATGCATCTGAAAGCAGAAACTCGCCCGATTACAACGGTATGCGTACTTTTCCCCTAGGCCGCCCTAGTTATTCGTTTCGAGCATCAGAACTGCGAAAATTTTGAGTTTCTCAAGCGTTTCTTACTTCCAAACTGCCATATCTCGCGAACGGATTGACCAATCTGCAAAATTTCTGATGCATCTGAAAGCAGAAACTCGCCCGATTACAACTGTCTGCGTACTTTTCCCCTAGGCCGCCCTAGTTATTCGTTTCGAGCATCAGAATTGCGAAAATTTTGAGTTTCTCAAGCGATTCTTACATCCAAACTGCCATATCTCGCGAACGGATTGACCAATCCGCAAAATTTCTGTTGCATCTGAAAGTAGAAACTCGCCCGATTACAACGGTATGCGTACTTTTCCCCTAGGCCGCCCTAGTTATTCGTTTCGAGCATCAGAACTGCGAAAATTTTGAGTTTCTCAAGCGTTGCTTACCTCCAAACTGCCATATCTCGCGAACGGATTGACCAATCCGCAAAATTTCTGTTGCATCTGAAAGTAGAAACTCGCCCGATTACAACGGTGTACGTACTTTTCCCCTAGGCCGTTCTAGTTATTCGTTTCGAGCATCAGAACTGCGAAAATTTTGAGTTTCTCAAGCGTTTCTTACATACAAACTGCCACATCTCGCGAACGGATTGACCAATCCGCAAAACTTCTGATGCATCTGAAAGCAGAAACTCTCCCGGTTACAACGGTATGCGTACTTTTCCCCTAGGCCGCCCTAGTTATTCGTTTCGAGCATCAGAACTGCGAAAATTTTGAGTTTCTCAAGCGTTTCTTACTTCCAAACTGCCATATCTCGCGAACGGAATGACCAATCTTCAAAATTTCTGTTGCATCTGAAAGTAGAAACTCGCCCGATTACAACGGTATGCGTACTTTTCCCCTAGGCCGTCCTAGTTATTCGTTTCGAGCATCAGAACTGCGAAAATTTTGAGTTTATCAAGCGTTTCTTACCTCCAAACTGCCATATCTCGCGAACGGATTGACCAATCCGCAAAATTTCTGTTGCATCTGAAAGTAGAAACTCGCCCGATTACAAAGGTGTGCGTACTTTTCCCCTAGGCCTTTCTAGTTATTCTTTTCGAGCATCAGAACTGCGAAAATTTTGAGTTTCTCAAGCGTTTCTTACTTCCAAACTGCCACATCTCGCGAACGGATTGACCAATCCGCAAAATTTCTGATGCATCTGAAAGCAGAAACTCGCCCGATTACAACGGTATGCGTACTTTTCCCCTAGGCCGCCCTAGTTATTCGTTTCGAGCATCAGAACTGCGAAAATTTTGAGTTTCTCAAGCGTTTCTTACTTCCAAACTGCCATATCTCGCGAACGGATTGACCAATCTGCAAAATTTCTGATGCATCTGAAAGCAGAAACTCGCCCGATTGCAACGGTATGCGTACTTTTCCCCTAGGCCGCCCTAGTTATTCGTTTCGAGCATCAGAATTGCGAAAATTTTGAGTTTCTCAAGCGATTCTTACATCCAAACTGCCATATCTCGCGAACGGATTGACCAATCCGCAAAATTTCTGTTGCATCTGAAAGTAGAAACTCGCCCGATTACAACGGTATGCGTACTTTTCCCCTAGGCCATCCTAGTTATTCGTTTCGAGCATCAGAACTGCGAAAATTTTGAGTTTCTCAAGCGTTTCTTACCTACAAACTGCCATATCTCGCGAACGGATTGACCAATCCGCAAAATTTCTGTTGCATCTGAAAGTAGAAACTCGCCCGATTACAACGGTATGCGTACTTTTACCCTAGGCCGTTCTAGTTATTCGTTTCGAGCATCAGAACTGCGAAAATTTTGAGTTTCTCAAGCGTTTCTTACCTCCAAACTGCCATATCTCGCGAACGGATTGACCAATCCGCAAAATTTCTGTTGCATCTGAATGTAGTAACTCGCCCGATTACAACGGTATGTGTACTTTTCCCCTAGGCCGTTCTAGTTGTTCGTTTCGAGCATCAGAACTGCGAAAATTTTTAGTTTCTCAAGCGTTCCATACCTCCAAACTGCCATATCTCGCGAACGGATTGACCAATCCGCAAAATTTCTGTTGCATCTGAAAGTAGAAACTCGCCCGATTACAACTGTATGCGTACTTTTCCCCTAGTCCGTTCTAGTTATTCGTTTCGAGCATCAGAACTGCGAAAATTTTGAGTTTCTCAAGCGTTTCTTACCTCGAAACTGCCATATCTCGCGAACGGATTGACCAATCCGCAAAATTTCTGTTGCATCTGAAAGTAGAAACTCGCCCGATTACAACGGTATGCGTACTTTTCCCCTAGGCCGTTCTAGTTATGCTTGTCGAGCATCAGAACTGCGAAAATTTTGAGTTTCTCAAGCGTTTCTAACTCCAAACTGCCATATCTCGCGAACGGATTGACCAATCCGCAAAATTTCTGTTGCATCTGAAAGTAGAAACTCGCCCGATTACAACGGTGTACGTACTTTTCCCCTAGGCCTTTCTAGTTATTCGTTTCGAGCATCAGAACTGCGAAAATTTTGAGTTTCTCAAGCGTTTCTTACTTCCAAACTGCCACATCTCGCGAACGGATTGACCAATCCGCAAAATTTCTGATGCATCTGAAAGCAGAAACTCGCCCGATTACAACGGTATGCGTACTTTTCCCCTAGGCCGCCCTAGTTATTCGTTTCGAGCATCAGAACTGCGAAAATTTTGAGTTTCTCAAGCGTTTCTTACTTCCAAACTGCCATATCTCGCGAACGGATTGACCAATCTGCAAAATTTCTGATGCATCTGAAAACAGAAACTCGCCCGATTACAACGGTATGCGTACTTTTCCCCTAGGCCGCCCTAGTTATTCGTTTCGAGCATCAGAATTGCGAAAATTTTGAGTTTCTCAAGCGATTCTTACATCCAAACTGCCATATCTCGCGAACGGATTGACCAATCCGCAAAATTTCTGTTGCATCTGAAAGTAGAAACTCGCCCGATTACAACGGTATGCGTACTTTTCCCCTAGGCTATCCTAGTTATTCGTTTCGAGCATCAGAACTGCGAAAATTTTGAGTTTCTCAAGCGTTTCTTACCTACAAACTGCCATATCTCGCGAACGGATTGACCAATCCGCAAAATTTCTGTTGCATCTGAAAGTAGAAACTCGCCCGATTACAACGGTATGCGTACTTTTACCCTAGGCCTTTCTAGTTATTCGTTTCGAGCATCAGAACTGCGAAAATTTTGAGTTTCTCAAGCGTTTCTTACCTCCAAACTGCCATATCTCGCGAACGGATTGACCAATCCGCAAAATTTCTGTTGCATCTGAATGTAGTAACTCGCCCGATTACAACGGTATGTGTACTTTTCCCCTAGGCCGTTCTAGTTGTTCGTTTCGAGCATCAGAACTGCGAAAATTTTGAGTTTCTCAAGCGTTCCTTACCTCCAAACTGCCATATCTCGCGAACGGATTGACCAATCCGCAAAATTTCTGTTGCATCTGAAAGTAGAAACTCGCCCGATTACAACTGTATGCGTACTTTTCCCCTAGTCCGTTCTAGTTATTCGTTTCGAGCATCAGAACTGCGAAAATTTTGAGTTTCTCAAGCGTTTCTTACCTCGAAACTGCCATATCTCGCGAACGGATTGACCAATCCGCAAAATTTCTGTTGCATCTGAAAGTAGAAACTCGCCCGATTACAACGGTATGCGTACTTTTCCCCTAGGCCGTTCTAGTTATGCTTGTCGAGCATCAGAACTGCGAAAATTTTGAGTTTCTCAAGCGTTTCTAACTCCAAACTGCCATATCTCGCGAACGGATTGACCAATCCGCAAAATTTCTGTTGCATCTGAAAGTAGAAACTCGCCCGATTACAACTGTATGCGGACTTTTCCCCTAGGCCGTTCTAGTTATTCGTTTCGAGCAACAGAACTGCGAAAATTTTGAGTTTCTCAAGCGTTGCTTACCTCCAAACTGCCATATCTCGCGAAAGGATTGACCAATCCGCAAAATTTCTGTTGCATCTGAAAGTAGAAACTCGCCCGATTACAACGGTGTACGTACTTTTCCCCTTGGCCGTTCTAGTTATTCGTTTCGAGCATCAGAACTGCGAAAATTTTGAGTTTCTCAAGCGTTTCTTACATACAAACTGCCACATCTCGCGAACGGATTGACCAATCCGCAAAACTTCTGATGCATCTGAAAGCAGAAACTCTCCCGGTAACAACGGTATGCGTACTTTTCCCCTAGGCCGCCCTAGTTATTCGTTTCGAGCATCAGGACTGCGAAAATTTTGAGTTTCTCAAGCGTTTCTTACTTCCAAACTGCCATATCTCGCGAACGGAATGACCAATCCTCAAAATTTCTGTTGCATCTGAAAGTAGAAACTCGCCCGATTACAACGGTATGCGTACTCTTCCCCTAGGCCGTCCTAGTTATTCGTTTCGAGCAACAGAACTGCGAAAATTTTGAGTTTCTCAAGCGTTGCTTACCTCCAAACTGCCATATCTCGCGAAAGGATTGACCAATCCGCAAAATTTCTGTTGCATCTGAAAGTAGAAACTCGCCCGATTACAACGGTGTACGTACTTTTCCCCTAGGCCGTTCTAGTTATTCGTTTCGAGCATCAGAACTGCGAAAATTTTGAGTTTCTCAAGCGTTTCTTACATACAAACTGCCACATCTCGCGAACGGATTGACCAATCCGCAAAACTTCTGATGCATCTGAAAGCAGAAACTCTCCCGGTTACAACGGTATGCGTACTTTTCCCCTAGGCCGCCCTAGTTATTCGTTTCGAGCATCAGAACTGCGAAAATTTTGAGTTTCTCAAGCGTTTCTTACTTCCCAACTGCCATATCTCGCGAACGGAATGACCAATCCTCAAAATTTCTGTTGCATCTGAAAGTAGAAACTCGCCCGATTACAACGGTATGCGTACTTTTCCCCTAGGCCGTCCTAGTTATTCGTTTCGAGCATCAGAACTGCGAAAATTTTGAGTTTCTCAAGCGTTTCTTACCTCCAAACTGCCATATCTCGCGAACGGATTGACCAATCCGCAAAATTTCTGTTGCATCTGAAAGTAGAAACTCGCCCGATTACAACGGTGTGCGTACTTTTCCCCTAGGCCGTTCTGGTTATTCGTTTCGAGCATCAGAACTGTGAAAATTTTGAATTTCTCAAGCGTTTCTTACCTCCAAACTGCCATTTCTCGCGAACGGATTCGACCAATCCGCAAAATTTCTGTTGCATCTGAAAGTAGAAACTCGCCCGATTACAACGGCATGCGTACTTTTCCCCTAGGCCGTTCTAGTTATGCTTGTCGAGCATCAGAACTGCGAAAATTTTGAGTTTCTCAAGCGTTTCTTACCTCCAAACTGCCATATCTCGCGAACGGATTGACCAATCCGCAAAATTTCTGTTGCATCTGAAAGCAGAAACTCGCCCGATTACAACGGTATGCGTATTTTTCCCCTAGGACGCCCTAGTTATTCGTTTCGAGCATCAGAATTGCGAAAATTTTGAGTTTCTCAAGCGATTCTTACATCCAAACTGCCATATCTCGCGAACGGATTGACCAATCCGCAAAATTTCTGTTGCATCTGAAAGTAGAAGCTCGCCCGATTACAACGGTATGCGTACTTTTCCCCTAGGCCGTCCTAGTTATTCGTTTCGAGCATCAGAACTGCGAAAATTTTGAGTTTCTCAAGCGTTTCTTACCTACAAACTGCCATATCTCGCGAACGGATTGACCAATCCGCAAAATTTCTGTTGCATCTGAAAGTAGAAACTCGCCCGATTACAACGGTATGCGTACTTTTACCCTAGGCCGTTCTAGTTGTTCGTTTCGAGCATCAGAACTGCGAAAATTTTGAGTTTCTCAAGCGTTCCTTACCTCCAAACTGCCATATCTCGCGAACGGATTGACCAATCCGCAAAATTTCTGTTGCATCTGAAAGTAGAAACTCGCCCGATTACAACTGTATGCGTACTTTTCCCCTAGTCCGTTCTAGTTATTCGTTTCGAGCATCAGAACTGCGAAAATTTTGAGTTTCTCAAGCGTTTCTTACCTCGAAACTGCCATATCTCGCGAACGGATTGACCAATCCGCAAAATTTCTGTTGCATCTGAAAGTAGAAACTCGCCCGATTACAACGGTATGCGTACTTTTCCCCTAGGCCGTTCTAGTTATGCTTGTCGAGCATCAGAACTGCGAAAATTTTGAGTTTCTCAAGCGTTTCTAACTCCAAACTGCCATATCTCGCGAACGGATTGACCAATCCGCAAAATTTCTGTTGCATCTGAAAGTAGAAACTCGCCCGATTACAACTGTATGCGGACTTTTCCCCTAGGCCGTTCTGGTTATTCGTTTCGAGCAACAGAACTGCGAAAATTTTGAGTTTCTCAAGCGTTGCTTACCTCCAAACTGCCATATCTCGCGAAAGGATTGACCAATCCGCAAAATTTCTGTTGCATCTGAAAGTAGAAACTCGCCCGATTACAACGGTGTGCGTACTTTTCCCCTAGGCCGTTCTAGTTATTCGTTTCGAGCATCAGAACTGCGAAAATTTTGAGTTTCTCAAGCGTTTCTTACATACAAACTGCCACATCTCGCGAACGGATTGACCAATCCGCAAAACTTCTGATGCATCTGAAAGCAGAAACTCTCCCGGTTACAACGGTATGCGTACTTTTCCCCTAGGCCGCCCTAGTTATTCGTTTCGAGCATCAGGACTGCGAAAATTTTGAGTTTCTCAAGCGTTTCTTACTTCCAAACTGCCATATCTCGCGAACGGAATGACCAATCCTCAAAATTTCTGTTGCATCTGAAAGTAGAAACTCGCCCGATTACAACGGTATGCGTACTTTTCCCCTAGGCCGTCCTAGTTATTCGTTTCGAGCAACAGAACTGCGAAAATTTTGAGTTTCTCAAGCGTTGCTTACCTCCAAACTGCCATATCTCGCGAAAGGATTGACCAATTCGCAAAATTTCTGTTGCATCTGAAAGTAGAAACTCGCCCGATTACAACGGTGTACGTACTTTTCCCCTAGGCCGTTCTAGTTATTCGTTTCGAGCATCAGAACTGCGAAAATTTTGAGTTTCTCAAGCGTTTCTTACATACAAACTGCCACATCTCGCGAACGGATTGACCAATCCGCAAAACTTCTGATGCATCTGAAAGCAGAAACTCTCCCGGTTACAACGGTATGCGTACTTTTCCCCTAGGCCGCCCTAGTTATTCGTTTCGAGCATCAGAACTGCGAAAATTTTGAGTTTCTCAAGCGTTTCTTACTTCCAAACTGCCATATCTCGCGAACGGAATGACCAATCCTCAAAATTTCTGTTGCATCTGAAAGTAGAAACTCGCCCGATTACAACGGTATGCGTACTTTTCCCCTAGGCCGTCCTAGTTATTCGTTTCGAGCATCAGAACTGCGAAAATTTTGAGTTTCTCAAGCGTTTCTTACCTCCAAACTGCCATATCTCGCGAACGGATTGACCAATCCGCAAAATTTCTGTTGCATCTGAAAGTAGAAACTCGCCCGATTACAACGGTGTGCGTACTTTTCCCCTAGGCCGTTCTGGTTATTCGTTTCGAGCATCAGAACTGTGAAAATTTTGAATTTCTCAAGCGTTTCTTACCTCCAAACTGCCATTTCTCGCGAACGGATTCGACCAATCCGCAAAATTTCTGTTGCATCTGAAAGTAGAAACTCGCCCGATTACAACGGTGTACGTACTTTTCCCCTAGGCCGTTCTAGTTATTCGTTTCGAGCATCAGAACTGCGAAAATTTTGAGTTTCTCAAGCGTTTCTTACATACAAACTGCCACATCTCGCGAACGGATTGACCAATCCGCAAAACTTCTGATGCATCTGAAAGCAGAAACTCTCCCGGTTACAACGGTATGCGTACTTTTCCCCTAGGCCGCCCTAGTTATTCGTTTCGAGCATCAGAACTGCGAAAATTTTGAGTTTCTCAAGCGTTTCTTACTTCCAAACTGCCATATCTCGCGAACGGAATGACCAATCCTCAAAATTTCTGTTGCATCTGAAAGTAGAAACTCGCCCGATTACAACGGTATGCGTACTTTTCCCCTAGGCCGTCCTAGTTATTCGTTTCGAGCATCAGAACTGCGAAAATTTTGAGTTTCTCAAGCGTTTCTTACCTCCAAACTGCCATATCTCGCGAACGGATTGACCAATCCGCAAAATTTCTGTTGCATCTGAAAGTAGAAACTCGCCCGATTACAACGGTGTGCGTACTTTTCCCCTAGGCCGTTCTGGTTATTCGTTTCGAGCATCAGAACTGTGAAAATTTTGAATTTCTCAAGCGTTTCTTACCTCCAAACTGCCATTTCTCGCGAACGGATTCGACCAATCCGCAAAATTTCTGTTGCATCTGAAAGTAGAAACTCGCCCGATTACAACGGCATGCGTACTTTTCCCCTAGGCCGTTCTAGTTATGCTTGTCGAGCATCAGAACTGCGAAAATTTTGAGTTTCTCAAGCGTTTCTTACCTCCAAACTGCCATATCTCGCGAACGGATTGACCAATCCGCAAAATTTCTGTTGCATCTGAAAGCAGAAACTCGCCCGATTACAACGGTATGCGTATTTTTCCCCTAGGCCGCCCTAGTTATTCGTTTCGAGCATCAGAATTGCGAAAATTTTGAGTTTCTCAAGCGATTCTTACATCCAAACTGCCATATCTCGCGAACGGATTGACCAATCCGCAAAATTTCTGTTGCATCTGAAAGTAGAAGCTCGCCCGATTACAACGGTATGCGTACTTTTCCCCTAGGCCGTCCTAGTTATTCGTTTCGAGCATCAGAACTGCGAAAATTTTGAGTTTCTCAAGCGTTTCTTACCTACAAACTGCCATATCTCGCGAACGGATTGACCAATCCGCAAAATTTCTGTTGCATCTGAAAGTAGAAACTCGCCCGATTACAACGGTATGCGTACTTTTACCCTAGGCCGTTCTAGTTATTCGTTTCGAGCATCAGAACTGCGAAAATTTTGAGTTTCTCAAGCGTTCCTTACCTCCAAACTGCCATATCTCGCGAACGGATTGACCAATCCGCAAAATTTCTGTTGCATCTGAAAGTACAAACTCGCCCGATTACAACTGTATGCGTACTTTTCCCCTAGTCCGTTCTAGTTATTCGTTTCGAGCATCAGAACTGCGAAAATTTTGAGTTTCTCAAGCGTTTCTTACCTCGAAACTGCCATATCTCGCGAACGGATTGACCAATCCGCAAAATTTCTGTTGCATCTCAAAGTAGAATCTCGCCCGATTACAACGGTATGCGTACTTTTCCCCTAGGCCGTTCTAGTTATGCTTGTCGAGCATCAGAACTGCGAAAATTTTGAGTTTCTCTAGCGTTTCTAACTCCAAACTGCCATATCTCGCGAACGGATTGACAAATCCGCAAAATTTCTGTTGCATCTGAAAGTAGAAACTCGCCCGATTACAACTGTATGCGGACTTTTCCCCTAGGCCGTTCTAGTTATTCGTTTCGAGCAACAGAACTGCGAAAATTTTGAGTTTCTCAAGCGTTGCTTACCTCCAAACTGCCATATCTCGCGAAAGGATTGACCAATCCGCAAAATTTCTGTTGCATCTGAAAGTAGAAACTCGCCCGATTACAACGGTGTACGTACTTTTCCCCTAGGCCGTTCTAGTTATTCGTTTCGAGCATCAGAACTGCGAAAATTTTGAGTTTCTCAAGCGTTTCTTACATACAAACTGCCACATCTCGCGAACGGATTGACCAATCCGCAAAACTTCTGATGCATCTGAAAGCAGAAACTCTCCCGGTTACAACGGTATGCGTACTTTTCCCCTAGGCCGCCCTAGTTATTCGTTTCGAGCATCAGAACTGCGAAAATTTTGAGTTTCTCAAGCGTTTCTTACTTCCAAACTGCCATATCTCGCGAACGGAATGACCAATCCTCAAAATTTCTGTTGCATCTGAAAGTAGAAACTCGCCCGATTACAACGGTATGCGTACTTTTCCCCTAGGCCGTCCTAGTTATTCGTTTCGAGCATCAGAACTGCGAAAATTTTGAGTTTCTCAAGCGTTTCTTACCTCCAAACTGCCATATCTCGCGAACGGATTGACCAATCCGCAAAATTTCTGTTGCATCTGAAAGTAGAAACTCGCCCGATTACAACGGCATGCGTACTTTTCCCCTAGGCCGTTCTAGTTATGCTTGTCGAGCATCAGAACTGCGAAAATTTTGAGTTTCTCAAGCGTTTCTTACCTCCAAACTGCCATATCTCGCGAACGGATTGACCAATCCGCAAAATTTCTGTTGCATCTGAAAGTAGAAACTCGCCCGATTACAACGGTATGCGTACTTTTCCCCTAGGCCTTTCTAGTTATTCGTTTCGAGCATCAGAACTGCGAAAATTTTGAGTTTCTCAAGCGTTTCTTACTTCCAAACTGCCACATCTCGCGAACGGATTGACGAATCCGTAAAATTTCTGATGCATCTGAAAGCAGAAACTCGCCCGATTACAACGGTATGCGTACTTTTCCCCTAGGCCGCCCTAGTTATTCGTTTCGAGCATCAGAACTGCGAAAATTTTGAGTTTCTCAAGCGTTTCTTACTTCCAAACTGCCATATCTCGCGAACGGATTGACCAATCTGCAAAATTTCTGATGCATCTGAAAGCAGAAACTCGCCCGATTACAACGGTATGCGTACTTTTCCCCTAGGCCGCCCTAGTTATTCGTTTCGAGCATCAGAATTGCGAAAATTTTGAGTTTCTCAAGCGATTCTTACATCCAAACTGCCATATCTCGCGAACGGATTGACCAATCCGCAAAATTTCTGTTGCACCTGAAAGTAGAAACTCGCCCGATTACAACGGCATGCGTACTTTTCCCCTAGGCCGTTCTAGTTATGCTTGTCGAGCATCAGAACTGCGAAAATTTTGAGTTTCTCAAGCGTTTCTTACCTCCAAACTGCCATATCTCGCGAACGGATTGACCAATCCGCAAAATTTCTGTTGCATCTGAAAGTAGAAACTCGCCCGATTACAACGGTATGCGTACTTTTCCCCTAGGCCTTTCTAGTTATTCGTTTCGAGCATCAGAACTGCGAAAATTTTGAGTTTCTCAAGCGTTTCTTACTTCCAAACTGCCATATCTCGCGAACGGATTGACCAATCCGCAAAATTTCTGTTGCATCTGAAAGTAGAAACTCGCCCGATTACAACGGTATGCGTACTTTTCCCCTAGGCCGTTCTAGTTATTCGTTTCGAGCATCAGAACTCCGAAAATTTTGAGTTTCTCAAGCGTTTCTTACATACAAACTGCCACATCTCGCGAACGGATTGACCAATCCGCAAAACTTCTGATGCATCTGAAAGTAGAAACTCGCCCGATTACAACGGTATGCGTACTTTTCCCCTAGGCCGTTCTAGTTATGCTTGTCGAGCATCAGAACTGCGAAAATTTTGAGTTTCTCAAGCGTTTCTAACTCCAAACTGCCATATCTCGCGAACGGATTGACCAATCCGCAAAATTTCTGTTGCATCTGAAAGTAGAAACTCGCCCGATTACAACTGTATGCGGACTTTTCCCCTAGGCCGTTCTGGTTATTCGTTTCGAGCAACAGAACTGCGAAAATTTTGAGTTTCTCAAGCGTTGCTTACCTCCAAACTGCCATATCTCGCGAAAGGATTGACCAATCCGCAAAATTTCTGTTGCATCTGAAAGTAGAAACTCGCCCGATTACAACGGTGTACGTACTTTTCCCCTAGGCCGTTCTAGTTATTCGTTTCGAGCATCAGAACTGCGAAAATTTTGAGTTTCTCAAGCGTTTCTTACATACAAACTGCCACATCTCGCGAACGGATTGACCAATCCGCAAAACTTCTGATGCATCTGAAAGCAGAAACTCTCCCGGTTACAACGGTATGCGTACTTTTCCCCTAGGCCGCCCTAGTTATTCGTTTCGAGCATCAGGACTGCGAAAATTTTGAGTTTCTCAAGCGTTTCTTACTTCCAAACTGCCATATCTCGCGAACGGAATGACCAATCCTCAAAATTTCTGTTGCATCTGAAAGTAGAAACTCGCCCGATTACAACGGTATGCGTACTTTTCCCCTAGGCCGTCCTAGTTATTCGTTTCGAGCAACAGAACTGCGAAAATTTTGAGTTTCTCAAGCGTTGCTTACCTCCAAACTGCCATATCTCGCGAAAGGATTGACCAATTCGCAAAATTTCTGTTGCATCTGAAAGTAGAAACTCGCCCGATTACAACGGTGTACGTACTTTTCCCCTAGGCCGTTCTAGTTATTCGTTTCGAGCATCAGAACTGCGAAAATTTTGAGTTTCTCAAGCGTTTCTTACATACAAACTGCCACATCTCGCGAACGGATTGACCAATCCGCAAAACTTCTGATGCATCTGAAAGCAGAAACTCTCCCGGTTACAACGGTATGCGTACTTTTCCCCTAGGCCGCCCTAGTTATTCGTTTCGAGCATCAGAACTGCGAAAATTTTGAGTTTCTCAAGCGTTTCTTACTTCCAAACTGCCATATCTCGCGAACGGAATGACCAATCCTCAAAATTTCTGTTGCATCTGAAAGTAGAAACTCGCCCGATTACAACGGTATGCGTACTTTTCCCCTAGGCCGTCCTAGTTATTCGTTTCGAGCATCAGAACTGCGAAAATTTTGAGTTTCTCAAGCGTTTCTTACCTCCAAACTGCCATATCTCGCGAACGGATTGACCAATCCGCAAAATTTCTGTTGCATCTGAAAGTAGAAACTCGCCCGATTACAACGGTGTGCGTACTTTTCCCCTAGGCCGTTCTGGTTATTCGTTTCGAGCATCAGAACTGTGAAAATTTTGAATTTCTCAAGCGTTTCTTACCTCCAAACTGCCATTTCTCGCGAACGGATTCGACCAATCCGCAAAATTTCTGTTGCATCTGAAAGTAGAAACTCGCCCGATTACAACGGTGTACGTACTTTTCCCCTAGGCCGTTCTAGTTATTCGTTTCGAGCATCAGAACTGCGAAAATTTTGAGTTTCTCAAGCGTTTCTTACATACAAACTGCCACATCTCGCGAACGGATTGACCAATCCGCAAAACTTCTGATGCATCTGAAAGCAGAAACTCTCCCGGTTACAACGGTATGCGTACTTTTCCCCTAGGCCGCCCTAGTTATTCGTTTCGAGCATCAGAACTGCGAAAATTTTGAGTTTCTCAAGCGTTTCTTACTTCCAAACTGCCATATCTCGCGAACGGAATGACCAATCCTCAAAATTTCTGTTGCATCTGAAAGTAGAAACTCGCCCGATTACAACGGTATGCGTACTTTTCCCCTAGGCCGTCCTAGTTATTCGTTTCGAGCATCAGAACTGCGAAAATTTTGAGTTTCTCAAGCGTTTCTTACCTCCAAACTGCCATATCTCGCGAACGGATTGACCAATCCGCAAAATTTCTGTTGCATCTGAAAGTAGAAACTCGCCCGATTACAACGGTGTGCGTACTTTTCCCCTAGGCCGTTCTGGTTATTCGTTTCGAGCATCAGAACTGTGAAAATTTTGAATTTCTCAAGCGTTTCTTACCTCCAAACTGCCATTTCTCGCGAACGGATTCGACCAATCCGCAAAATTTCTGTTGCATCTGAAAGTAGAAACTCGCCCGATTACAACGGCATGCGTACTTTTCCCCTAGGCCGTTCTAGTTATGCTTGTCGAGCATCAGAACTGCGAAAATTTTGAGTTTCTCAAGCGTTTCTTACCTCCAAACTGCCATATCTCGCGAACGGATTGACCAATCCGCAAAATTTCTGTTGCATCTGAAAGCAGAAACTCGCCCGATTACAACGGTATGCGTATTTTTCCCCTAGGCCGCCCTAGTTATTCGTTTCGAGCATCAGAATTGCGAAAATTTTGAGTTTCTCAAGCGATTCTTACATCCAAACTGCCATATCTCGCGAACGGATTGACCAATCCGCAAAATTTCTGTTGCATCTGAAAGTAGAAGCTCGCCCGATTACAACGGTATGCGTACTTTTCCCCTAGGCCGTCCTAGTTATTCGTTTCGAGCATCAGAACTGCGAAAATTTTGAGTTTCTCAAGCGTTTCTTACCTACAAACTGCCATATCTCGCGAACGGATTGACCAATCCGCAAAATTTCTGTTGCATCTGAAAGTAGAAACTCGCCCGATTACAACGGTATGCGTACTTTTACCCTAGGCCGTTCTAGTTATTCGTTTCGAGCATCAGAACTGCGAAAATTTTGAGTTTCTCAAGCGTTCCTTACCTCCAAACTGCCATATCTCGCGAACGGATTGACCAATCCGCAAAATTTCTGTTGCATCTGAAAGTACAAACTCGCCCGATTACAACTGTATGCGTACTTTTCCCCTAGTCCGTTCTAGTTATTCGTTTCGAGCATCAGAACTGCGAAAATTTTGAGTTTCTCAAGCGTTTCTTACCTCGAAACTGCCATATCTCGCGAACGGATTGACCAATCCGCAAAATTTCTGTTGCATCTCAAAGTAGAATCTCGCCCGATTACAACGGTATGCGTACTTTTACCCTAGGCCGTTCTAGTTATTCGTTTCGAGCATCAGAACTGCGAAAATTTTGAGTTTCTCAAGCGTTCCTTACCTCCAAACTGCCATATCTCGCGAACGGATTGACCAATCCGCAAAATTTCTGTTGCATCTGAAAGTACAAACTCGCCCGATTACAACTGTATGCGTACTTTTCCCCTAGTCCGTTCTAGTTATTCGTTTCGAGCATCAGAACTGCGAAAATTTTGAGTTTCTCAAGCGTTTCTTACCTCGAAACTGCCATATCTCGCGAACGGATTGACCAATCCGCAAAATTTCTGTTGCATCTGAAAGTAGAAGCTCGCCCGATTACAACGGTATGCGTACTTTTCCCCTAGGCCGTCCTAGTTATTCGTTTCGAGCATCAGAACTGCGAAAATTTTGAGTTTCTCAAGCGTTTCTTACCTACAAACTGCCATATCTCGCGAACGGATTGACCAATCCGCAAAATTTCTGTTGCATCTGAAAGTAGAAACTCGCCCGATTACAACGGTATGCGTACTTTTACCCTAGGCCGTTCTAGTTATTCGTTTCGAGCATCAGAACTGCGAAAATTTTGAGTTTCTCAAGCGTTCCTTACCTCCAAACTGCCATATCTCGCGAACGGATTGACCAATCCGCAAAATTTCTGTTGCATCTGAAAGTACAAACTCGCCCGATTACAACTGTATGCGTACTTTTCCCCTAGTCCGTTCTAGTTATTCGTTTCGAGCATCAGAACTGCGAAAATTTTGAGTTTCTCAAGCGTTTCTTACCTCGAAACTGCCATATCTCGCGAACGGATTGACCAATCCGCAAAATTTCTGTTGCATCTCAAAGTAGAATCTCGCCCGATTACAACGGTATGCGTACTTTTCCCCTAGGCCGTTCTAGTTATGCTTGTCGAGCATCAGAACTGCGAAAATTTTGAGTTTCTCTAGCGTTTCTAACTCCAAACTGCCATATCTCGCGAACGGATTGACAAATCCGCAAAATTTCTGTTGCATCTGAAAGTAGAAACTCGCCCGATTACAACTGTATGCGGACTTTTCCCCTAGGCCGTTCTAGTTATTCGTTTCGAGCAACAGAACTGCGAAAATTTTGAGTTTCTCAAGCGTTGCTTACCTCCAAACCGCCATATCTCGCGAAAGGATTGACCAATCCGCAAAATTTCTGTTGCATCTGAAAGTAGAAACTCGCCCGATTACAACGGTGTACGTACTTTTCCCCTAGGCCGTTCTAGTTATTCGTTTCGAGCATCAGAACTGCGAAAATTTTGAGTTTCTCAAGCGTTTCTTACATACAAACTGCCACATCTCGCGAACGGATTGACCAATCCGCAAAACTTCTGATGCATCTGAAAGCAGAAACTCTCCCGGTTACAACGGTATGCGTACTTTTCCCCTAGGCCGCCCTAGTTATTCGTTTCGAGCATCAGAACTGCGAAAATTTTGAGTTTCTCAAGCGTTTCTTACTTCCAAACTGCCATATCTCGCGAACGGAATGACCAATCCTCAAAATTTCTGTTGCATCTGAAAGTAGAAACTCGCCCGATTACAACGGTATGCGTACTTTTCCCCTAGGCCGTCCTAGTTATTCGTTTCGAGCATCAGAACTGCGAAAATTTTGAGTTTCTCAAGCGTTTCTTACCTCCAAACTGCCATATCTCGCGAACGGATTGACCAATCCGCAAAATTTCTGTTGCATCTGAAAGTAGAAACTCGCCCGATTACAACGGCATGCGTACTTTTCCCCTAGGCCGTTCTAGTTATGCTTGTCGAGCATCAGAACTGCGAAAATTTTGAGTTTCTCAAGCGTTTCTTACCTCCAAACTGCCATATCTCGCGAACGGATTGACCAATCCGCAAAATTTCTGTTGCATCTGAAAGTAGAAACTCGCCCGATTACAACGGTATGCGTACTTTTCCCCTAGGCCTTTCTAGTTATTCGTTTCGAGCATCAGAACTGCGAAAATTTTGAGTTTCTCAAGCGTTTCTTACTTCCAAACTGCCACATCTCGCGAACGGATTGACGAATCCGTAAAATTTCTGATGCATCTGAAAGCAGAAACTCGCCCGATTACAACGGTATGCGTACTTTTCCCCTAGGCCGCCCTAGTTATTCGTTTCGAGCATCAGAACTGCGAAAATTTTGAGTTTCTCAAGCGTTTCTTACTTCCAAACTGCCATATCTCGCGAACGGATTGACCAATCTGCAAAATTTCTGATGCATCTGAAAGCAGAAACTCGCCCGATTACAACGGTATGCGTACTTTTCCCCTAGGCCGCCCTAGTTATTCGTTTCGAGCATCAGAATTGCGAAAATTTTGAGTTTCTCAAGCGATTCTTACATCCAAACTGCCATATCTCGCGAACGGATTGACCAATCCGCAAAATTTCTGTTGCACCTGAAAGTAGAAACTCGCCCGATTACAACGGCATGCGTACTTTTCCCCTAGGCCGTTCTAGTTATGCTTGTCGAGCATCAGAACTGCGAAAATTTTGAGTTTCTCAAGCGTTTCTTACCTCCAAACTGCCATATCTCGCGAACGGATTGACCAATCCGCAAAATTTCTGTTGCATCTGAAAGTAGAAACTCGCCCGATTACAACGGTATGCGTACTTTTCCCCTAGGCCTTTCTAGTTATTCGTTTCGAGCATCAGAACTGCGAAAATTTTGAGTTTCTCAAGCGTTTCTTACTTCCAAACTGCCATATCTCGCGAACGGATTGACCAATCCGCAAAATTTCTGTTGCATCTGAAAGTAGAAACTCGCCCGATTACAACGGTATGCGTACTTTTCCCCTAGGCCGTTCTAGTTATTCGTTTCGAGCATCAGAACTCCGAAAATTTTGAGTTTCTCAAGCGTTTCTTACATACAAACTGCCACATCTCGCGAACGGATTGACCAATCCGCAAAACTTCTGATGCATCTGAAAGCAGAAACTCTCCCGGTTACAACGGTATGCGTACTTTTCCCCTAGGCCGCCCTAGTTATTCGTTTCGAGCATCAGAACTGCGAAAATTTTGAGTTTCTCAAGCGTTTCTTACCTCCAAACTGCCATATCTCGCGAACGGATTGACCAATCCGCAAAATTTCTGTTGCACCTGAAAGTAGAAACTCGCCCGATTACAACGGTATGCGTACTTTTCCCCTAGGCCGTTCTGGTTATTCGTTTCGAGCATCAGAACTGTGAAAATTTTGAATTTCTCAAGCGTTTCTTACCTCCAAACTGCCATTTCTCGCGAACGGATTCGACCAATCCGCAAAATTTCTGTTGCATCTGAATGTAGAAACTCGCCCGATTACAACGGCATGCGTACTTTTCCCCTAGGCCGTTCTAGTTATGCTTGTCGAGCATCAGAACTGCGAAAATTTTGAGTTTCTCAATCGTTTCTTACCTCCAAACTGCCATATCTCGCGAACGGATTGACCAATCCGCAAAATTTCTGTTGCATCTGAAAGTAGAAACTCGCCCGATTACAACGGTATGCGTACTTTTCCCCTAGGCCTTTCTAGTTATTCGTTTCGAGCATCAGAACTGCGAAAATTTTGAGTTTCTCAAGCGTTTCTTACCTCCAAACTGCCATATCTCGCGAACGGATTGACCAATCCGCAAAATTTCTGTTGCATCTGAAAGTAGAAACTCGCCCGATTACAACGGTGTGCGTACTTTTCCCCTAGGCCGTTCTGGTTATTCGTTTCGAGCATCAGAACTGTGAAAATTTTGAATTTCTCAAGCGTTTCTTACCTCCAAACTGCCATTTCTCGCGAACGGATTCGACCAATCCGCAAAATTTCTGTTGCATCTGAAAGTAGAAACTCGCCCGATTACAACGGCATGCGTACTTTTCCCCTAGGCCGTTCTAGTTATGCTTGTCGAGCATCAGAACTGCGAAAATTTTGAGTTTCTCAAGCGTTTCTTACCTCCAAACTGCCATATCTCGCGAACGGATTGACCAATCCGCAAAATTTCTGTTGCATCTGAAAGTAGAAACTCGCCCGATTACAACGGTATGCGTACTTTTCCCCTAGGCCTTTCTAGTTATTCGTTTCGAGCATCAGAACTGCGAAAATTTTGAGTTTCTCAAGCGTTTCTTACTTCCAAACTGCCACATCTCGCGAACGGATTGACGAATCCGTAAAATTTCTGATGCATCTGAAAGCAGAAACTCGCCCGATTACAACGGTATGCGTACTTTTCCCCTAGGCCGCCCTAGTTATTCGTTTCGAGCATCAGAACTGCGAAAATTTTGAGTTTCTCAAGCGTTTCTTACTTCCAAACTGCCATATCTCGCGAACGGATTGACCAATCTGCAAAATTTCTGATGCATCTGAAAGCAGAAACTCGCCCGATTACAACGGTATGCGTACTTTTCCCCTAGGCCGCCCTAGTTATTCGTTTCGAGCATCAGAATTGCGAAAATTTTGAGTTTCTCAAGCGATTCTTACATCCAAACTGCCATATCTCGCGAACGGATTGACCAATCCGCAAAATTTCTGTTGCACCTGAAAGTAGAAACTCGCCCGATTACAACGGCATGCGTACTTTTCCCCTAGGCCGTTCTAGTTATGCTTGTCGAGCATCAGAACTGCGAAAATTTTGAGTTTCTCAAGCGTTTCTTACCTCCAAACTGCCATATCTCGCGAACGGATTGACCAATCCGCAAAATTTCTGTTGCATCTGAAAGTAGAAACTCGCCCGATTACAACGGTATGCGTACTTTTCCCCTAGGCCGTTCTAGTTATTCGTTTCGAGCATCAGAACTGCGAAAATTTTGAGTTTCTCAAGCGTTTCTTACATACAAACTGCCACATCTCGCGAACGGATTGACCAATCCGCAAAACTTCTGATGCATCTGAAAGCAGAAACTCTCCCGGTTACAACGGTATGCGTACTTTTCCCCTAGGCCGCCCTAGTTATTCGTTTCGAGCATCAGAACTGCGAAAATTTTGAGTTTCTCAAGCGTTTCTTACTTCCAAACTGCCACATCTCGCGAACGGATTGACGAATCCGCAAAATTTCTGATGCATCTGAAAGCAGAAACTCGCCCGATTACAACGGTATGCGTACTTTTCCCCTAGGCCGCCCTAGTTATTCGTTTCGAGCATCAGAATTGCGAAAATTTTGAGTTTCTCAAGCGATTCTTACATCCAAACTGCCATATCTCGCGAACGGATTGACCAATCCGCAAAATTTCTGTTGCATCTGAAAGTAGAAACTCGCCCGATTACAACGGTATGCGTACTTTTCCCCTAGGCCTTTCTAGTTATTCGTTTCGAGCATCAGAACTGCGAAAATTTTGAGTTTCTCAAGCGTTTCTTACCTCCAAACTGCCATATCTCGCGAACGGATTGACCAATCCGCAAAATTTCTGTTGCATCTGAAAGTAGTAACTCGCCCGATTACAACGGTATGTGTACTTTTCCCCTAGGCCGTCCTAGTTATTCGTTTCGAGCATCAGAATTGCGAAAATTTTGAGTTTCTCAAGCGATTCTTACATACAAACTGCCACATCTCGCGAACGGATTGACCAATCCGTAAAACTTCTGATGCATCTGAAAGCAGAAACTCTCCCGGTTACAACGGTATGCGTACTTTTCCCCTAGGCCTTTCTAGTTATTCGTTTCGAACATCAGAACTGCGAAAATTTTGAGTTTCTCAAGCGTTTCTTACGTCCAAACTGCCATATCTCGCGAACGGATTGACCAATCCGCAAAATTTCTGATGCATCTGAAAGTAGAGACTCGCCCGATTACAACGGTATGCGTACTTTTCCCCTAGGCCGTTCTAGTTATTCGTTTCGAGCATCAGAACTGCGAAAATTTTGAGTTTCTCAAGCGTTTCTTACATACAAACTGCCACATCTCGCGAACGGATTGACCAATCCGTAAAACTTCTGATGCATCTGAAAGCAGAAACTCTCCCGGTTACAACGGTATGCGTACTTTTCCCCTAGGCCGCCCTAGTTATTCGTTTCGAGCATCAGAACTGCGAAAATTTTGAGTTTCTCAAGCGTTTCTTACATACAAACTGCCACATCTCGCGAACGGATTGACCAATCCGCAAAACTTCTGATGCATCTGAAAGCAGAAACTCTCCCGGTTACAACGGTATGCGTACTTTTCCCCTAGGCCGCCCTAGTTATTCGTTTCGAGCATCAGAACTGCGAAAATTTTGAGTTTCTCAAGCGTTTCTTACTTCCAAACTGCCATATCTCGCGAACGGAATGACCAATCCTCAAAATTTCTGTTGCATCTGAAAGTAGAAACTCGCCCGATTACAACGGTATGCGTACTTTTCCCCTAGGCCGCCCTAGTTATTCGTTTCGAGCATCAGAATTGCGAAAATTTTGAGTTTCTCAAGCGATTCTTACATCCAAACTGCCATATCTCGCGAACGGATTGACCAATCCGCAAAATTTCTGTTGCATCTGAAAGTAGAAACTCGCCCGATTACAACGGTATGCGTACTTTTCCCCTAGGCCGCCCTAGTTATTCGTTTCGAGCATCAGAATTGCGAAAATTTTGAGTTTCTCAAGCGATTCTTACATCCAAACTGCCATATCTCGCGAACGGATTGACCAATCCGCAAAATTTCTGTTTCATCTGAAAGTAGAAACTCGCCCGATTACAACGGCATGCGTACTTTTCCCCTAGGCCGTTCTAGTTATGCTTGTCGAGCATCAGAACTGCGAAAATTTTGAGTTTCTCAAGCGTTTCTTACCTCCAAACTGCCATATCTCGCGAACGGATTGACCAATCCGCAAAATTTCTGTTGCATCTGAAAGTAGAAACTCGCCCGATTACAACGGTATGCGTACTTTTCCCCTAGGCCTTTCTAGTTATTCGTTTCGAGCATCAGAACTGCGAAAATTTTGAGTTTCTCAAGCGTTTCTTACTTCCAAACTGCCATATCTCGCGAACGGATTGACCAATCCGCAAAATTTCTGTTGCATCTGAAAGTAGAAACTCGCCCGATTACAACGGTATGCGTACTTTTCCCCTAGGCCGCCCTAGTTATTCGTTTCGAGCATCAGAATTGCGAAAATTTTGAGTTTCTCAAGCGATTCTTACATCCAAACTGCCATATCTCGCGAACGGATTGACCAATCCGCAAAATTTCTGTTGCATCTGAAAGTAGAAACTCGCCCGATTACAACGGTATGCGTACTTTTCCCCTAGGCCGCCCTAGTTATTCGTTTCGAGCATCAGAATTGCGAAAATTTTGAGTTTCTCAAGCGATTCTTACATCCAAACTGCCATATCTCGCGAACGGATTGACCAATCCGCAAAATTTCTGTTGCATCTGAAAGTAGAAACTCGCCCGATTACAACGGTATGCGTACTTTTCCCCTAGGCCGTTCTAGTTATTCGTTTCGAGCATCAGAACTGCGAAAATTTTGAGTTTCTCAAGCGTTTCTTACATACAAACTGCCACATCTCGCGAACGGATTGACCAATCCGCAAAACTTCTGATGCATCTGAAAGCAGAAACTCTCCCGGTTACAACGGTATGCGTACTTTTCCCCTAGGCCGCCCTAGTTATTCGTTTCGAGCATCAGAACTGCGAAAATTTTGAGTTTCTCAAGCGTTTCTTACCTCCAAACTGCCATATCTCGCGAACGGATTGACCAATCCGCAAAATTTCTGTTGCATCTGAAAGTAGAAACTCGCCCGATTACAACGGTATGCGTACTTTTCCCCTAGGCCGTTCTGGTTATTCGTTTCGAGCATCAGAACTGTGAAAATTTTGAATTTCTCAAGCGTTTCTTACCTCCAAACTGCCATTTCTCGCGAACGGATTCGACCAATCCGCAAAATTTCTGTTGCATCTGAAAGTAGAAACTCGCCCGATTACAACGGCATGCGTACTTTTCCCCTAGGCCGTTCTAGTTATGCTTGTCGAGCATCAGAACTGCGAAAATTTTGAGTTTCTCAAGCGTTTCTTACCTCCAAACTGCCATATCTCGCGAACGGATTGACCAATCCGCAAAATTTCTGTTGCATCTGAAAGTAGAAACTCGCCCGATTACAACGGTATGCGTACTTTTCCCCTAGGCCTTTCTAGTTATTCGTTTCGAGCATCAGAACTGCGAAAATTTTGAGTTTCTCAAGCGTTTCTTACTTCCAAACTGCCACATCTCGCGAACGGATTGACGATTCCGCAAAATTTCTGATGCATCTGAAAGCAGAAACTCGCCCGATTACAACGGTATGCGTACTTTTCCCCTAGGCCTTTCTAGTTATTCGTTTCGAGCATCAGAACTGCGAAAATTTTGAGTTTCTCATGCGTTTCTTACCTCCAAACTGCCATATCTCGCGAACGGATTGACCAATCCGCAAAATTTCTGTTGCATCTGAAAGTAGTAACTCACCCGATTACAACGGTATGTGTACTTTTCCCCTAGGCCGTTCTAGTTGTTCGTTTCGAGCATCAGAACTGCGAAAATTTTGAGTTTCTCAAGCGTTCCTTACCTCCAAACTGCCATATCTCGCGAACGGATTGACCAATCCGCAAAATTTCTGTTGCATCTGAAAGTAGAAACTCGCCCGATTACAACGGTGTACGTACTTTTCCCCTAGGCCGTTCTAGTTATGCTTGTCGAGTATCAGAACTGCGAAAATTTTGAGTTTCTCAAGCGTTTCTTACCTCCAAACTGCCATATCTCGCGAACGGATTGACCAATCCGCAAGATTTCTGTTGCATCTGAAAGTAGAAACTCGCCCGATTACAACGGTATGCGTACTTTTCCCCTAGGCCTTTCTAGTTATTCGTTTCGAGCATCAGAACTGCGAAAATTTTGAGTTTCTCAAGCGTTTCTTACTTCCAAACTGCCACATCTCGCGAACGGATTGACGAATCCGTAAAATTTCTGATGCATCTGAAAGCAGAAACTCGCCCGATTACAACGGTATGCGTACTTTTCCCCTAGGCCGCCCTAGTTATTCGTTTCGAGCATCAGAACTGCGAAAATTTTGAGTTTCTCAAGCGTTTCTTACTTCCAAACTGCCATATCTCGCGAACGGATTGACCAATCTGCAAAATTTCTGATGCATCTGAAAGCAGAAACTCGCCCGATTACAACGGTATGCGTACTTTTCCCCTAGGCCGCCCTAGTTATTCGTTTCGAGCATCAGAATTGCGAAAATTTTGAGTTTCTCAAGCGATTCTTACATCCAAACTGCCATATCTCGCGAACGAATTGACCAATCCGCAAAATTTCTGTTGCTTCTGAAAGTAGAAACTCGCCCGATTACAACGGTATGCGTACTGTTCCCCTAGGCCTTTCTAGTTATTCGTTTCGAGCATCAGAACTGCGAAAATTTTGAGTTTCTCAAGCGTTTCTTACCTCCAAACTGCCATATCTCGCGAACGGATTGACCAATCCGCAAAATTTCTGTTGCATCTGAAAGTAGAAACTCGCCCGATTACAACGGTATGCGTACTTTTCCCCTAGGCCGTTCTAGTTATTCGTTTCGAGCATCAGAACTGCGAAAATTTTGAGTTTCTCAAGCGTTTCTTACATACAAACTGCCACATCTCGCGAACGGATTGACCAATCCGCAAAACTTCTGATGCATCTGAAAGCAGAAACTCTCCCGGTTACAACGGTATGCGTACTTTTCCCCTAGGCCGCCCTAGTTATTCGTTTCGAGCATCAGAATTGCGAAAATTTTGAGTTTCTCAAGCGATTCTTACATCCAAACTGCCATATCTCGCGAACGAATTGACCAATCCGCAAAATTTCTGTTGCATCTGAATGTAGAAACTCGCCCGATTACAACGGCATGCGTACTTTTCCCCTAGGCCGTTCTAGTTATGCTTGTCGAGCATCAGAACTGCGAAAATTTTGAGTTTCTCAATCGTTTCTTACCTCCAAACTGCCATATCTCGCGAACGGATTGACCAATCCGCAAAATTTCTGTTGCATCTGAAAGCAGAAACTCTCCCGGTTACAACGGTATGCGTACTTTTCCCCTAGGCCTTTCTAGTTATTCGTTTCGAACATCAGAACTGCGAAAATTTTGAGTTTCTCAAGCGTTTCTTACGTCCAAACTGCCATATCTCGCGAACGGATTGACCAATCCGCAAAATTTCTGATGCATCTGAAAGTAGAGACTCGCCCGATTACAACGGTATGCGTACTTTTCCCCTAGGCCGTTCTAGTTATTCGTTTCGAGCATCAGAACTGCGAAAATTTTGAGTTTCTCAAGCGTTTCTTACATACAAACTGCCACATCTCGCGAACGGATTGACCAATCCGTAAAACTTCTGATGCATCTGAAAGCAGAAACTCTCCCGGTTACAACGGTATGCGTACTTTTCCCCTAGGCCGCCCTAGTTATTCGTTTCGAGCATCAGAACTGCGAAAATTTTGAGTTTCTCAAGCGTTTCTTACATACAAACTGCCACATCTCGCGAACGGAATGACCAATCCGCAAAACTTCTGATGCATCTGAAAGCAGAAACTCTCCCGGTTACAACGGTATGCGTACTTTTCCCCTAGGCCGCCCTAGTTATTCGTTTCGAGCATCAGAACTGCGAAAATTTTGAGTTTCTCAAGCGTTTCTTACTTCCAAACTGCCATATCTCGCGAACGGAATGACCAATCCTCAAAATTTCTGTTGCATCTGAAAGTAGAAACTCGCCCGATTACAACGGTATGCGTACTTTTCCCCTAGGCCGCCCTAGTTATTCGTTTCGAGCATCAGAATTGCGAAAATTTTGAGTTTCTCAAGCGATTCTTACATCCAAACTGCCATATCTCGCGAACGGATTGACCAATCCGCAAAATTTCTGTTGCATCTGAAAGTAGAAACTCGCCCGATTACAACGGTATGCGTACTTTTCCCCTAGGCCGCCCTAGTTATTCGTTTCGAGCATCAGAATTGCGAAAATTTTGAGTTTCTCAAGCGATTCTTACATCCAAACTGCCATATCTCGCGAACGGATTGACCAATCCGCAAAATTTCTGTTTTATCTGAAAGTAGAAACTCGCCCGATTACAACGGCATGCGTACTTTTCCCCTAGGCCGTTCTAGTTATGCTTGTCGAGCATCAGAACTGCGAAAATTTTGAGTTTCTCAAGCGTTTCTTACCTCCAAACTGCCATATCTCGCGAACGGATTGACCAATCCGCAAAATTTCTGTTGCATCTGAAAGTAGAAACTCGCCCGATTACAACGGTATGCGTACTTTTCCCCTAGGCCTTTCTAGTTATTCGTTTCGAGCATCAGAACTGCGAAAATTTTGAGTTTCTCAAGCGTTTCTTACTTCCAAACTGCCATATCTCGCGAACGGATTGACCAATCCGCAAAATTTCTGTTGCATCTGAAAGTAGAAACTCGCCCGATTACAACGGTATGCGTACTTTTCCCCTAGGCCGTTCTAGTTATTCGTTTCGAGCATCAGAACTGCGAAAATTTTGAGTTTCTCAAGCGTTTCTTACATACAAACTGCCACATCTCGCGAACGGATTGACCAATCCGCAAAACTTCTGATGCATCTGAAAGCAGAAACTCTCCCGGTTACAACGGTATGCGTACTTTTCCCCTAGGCCGCCCTAGTTATTCGTTTCGAGCATCAGAACTGCGAAAATTTTGAGTTTCTCAAGCGTTTCTTACCTCCAAACTGCCATATCTCGCGAACGGATTGACCAATCCGCAAAATTTCTGTTGCATCTGAAAGTAGAAACTCGCCCGATTACAACGGTATGCGTACTTTTCCCCTAGGCCGTTCTGGTTATTCGTTTCGAGCATCAGAACTGTGAAAATTTTGAATTTCTCAAGCGTTTCTTACCTCCAAACTGCCATTTCTCGCGAACGGATTCGACCAATCCGCAAAATTTCTGTTGCATCTGAAAGTAGAAACTCGCCCGATTACAACGGCATGCGTACTTTTCCCCTAGGCCGTTCTAGTTATGCTTGTCGAGCATCAGAACTGCGAAAATTTTGAGTTTCTCAAGCGTTTCTTACCTCCAAACTGCCATATCTCGCGAACGGATTGACCAATCCGCAAAATTTCTGTTGCATCTGAAAGTAGAAACTCGCCCGATTACAACGGTATGCGTACTTCTCCCCTAGGCCTTTCTAGTTATTCGTTTCGAGCATCAGAACTGCGAAAATTTTGAGTTTCTCAAGCGTTTCTTACTTCCAAACTGCCACATCTCGCGAACGGATTGACGAATCCGCAAAATTTCTGATGCATCTGAAAGCAGAAACTCGCCCGATTACAACAGTATGCGTACTTTTCCCCTAGGCCTTTCTAGTTATTCGTTTCGAGCATCAGAACTGCGAAAATTTTGAGTTTCTCATGCGTTTCTTACCTCCAAACTGCCATATCTCGCGAACGGATTGACCAATCCGCAAAATTTCTGTTGCATCTGAAAGTAGTAACTCACCCGATTACAACGGTATGTGTACTTTTCCCCTAGGCCGTTCTAGTTGTTCGTTTCGAGCATCAGAACTGCGAAAATTTTGAGTTTCTCAAGCGTTCCTTACCTCCAAACTGCCATATCTCGCGAACGGATTGACCAATCCGCAAAATTTCTGTTGCATCTGAAAGTAGAAACTCGCCCGATTACAACGGTGTACGTACTTCTCCCCTAGGCCGTTCTAGTTATGCTTGTCGAGCATCAGAACTGCGAAAATTTTGAGTTTCTCAAGCGTTTCTTACCTCCAAACTGCCATATCTCGCGAACGGATTGACCAATCCGCAAAATTTCTGTTGCATCTGAAAGTAGAAACTCGCCCGATTACAACGGTATGCGTACTTTTCCCCTAGGCCTTTCTAGTTATTCGTTTCGAGCATCAGAACTGCGAAAATTTTGAGTTTCTCAAGCGTTTCTTACTTCCAAACTGCCATATCTCGCGAACAGATTGACCAATCCGCAAAATTTCTGTTGCATCTGAAAGTAGAAACTCGCCCGATTACAACGGTATGCGTACTTTTCCCCTAGGCCGTTCTAGTTATTCGTTTCGAGCATCAGAACTGCGAAAATTTTGAGTTTCTCAAGCGTTTCTTACTTCCAAACTGCCACATCTCGCGAACGGATTGACGAATCCGCAAAATTTCTGATGCATCTGAAAGCAGAAACTCGCCCGATTACAACGGTATGCGTACTTTTCCCCTAGGCCGCCCTAGTTATTCGTTTCGAGCATCAGAACTGCGAAAATTTTGAGTTTCTCAAGCGTTTCTTACTTCCAAACTGCCATATCTCGCGAACGGATTGACCAATCTGCAAAATTTCTGATGCATCTGAAAGCAGAAACTCGCCCGATTACAACGGTATGCGTACTTTTCCCCTAGGCCGCCCTAGTTATTCGTTTCGAGCATCAGAATTGCGAAAATTTTGAGTTTCTCAAGCGATTCTTACATCCAAACTGCCATATCTTGCGAACGGATTGACCAATCCGCAAAATTTCTGTTGCATCTGAAAGTAGAAACTCGCCCGATTACAACGGTATGCGTACTTTTCCCCTAGGCCTTTCTAGTTATTCGTTTCGAGCATCAGAACTGCGAAAATTTTGAGTTTCTCAAGCGTTTCTTACCTCCAAACTGCCATATCTCGCGAACGGATTGACCAATCCGCAAAATTTCTGTTGCATCTGAAAGTAGTAACTCGCCCGATTACAACGGTATGTGTACTTTTCCCCTAGGCGGTTCTAGTTGTTCGTTTCGAGCATCAGAACTGCGAAAATTTTGAGTTTCTCAAGCGTTCCTTACCTCCAAACTGCCATATCTCGCGAACGGATTGACCAATCCGCAAAATTTCTGTTGCATCTGAAAGTAGAAACTCGCCCGATTACGACGGTGTACGTACTTTTCCCCTAGGCCGTTCTAGTTATGCTTGTCGAGCATCAGAACTGCGAAAATTTTGAGTTTCTCAAGCGTTTCTTACCTCCAAACTGCCATATCTCGCGAACGGATTGACCAATCCGCAAAATTTCTATTGCATCTGAAAGTAGAAACTCGCCCGATTACAACGGTATGCGTACTTTTCCCCTAGGCCTTTCTAGTTATTCGTTTCGAACATCAGAACTGCGAAAATTTTGAGTTTCTCAAGCGTTTCTTACGTCCAAACTGCCATATCTCGCGAACGGATTGACCAATCCGCAAAATTTCTGATGCATCTGAAAGTAGAAACTCGCCCGATTACAACGGTATGCGTACTTTTCCCCTAGGCCGTTCTAGTTATTCGTTTCGAGCATCAGAACTGCGAAAATTTTGAGTTTCTCAAGCGTTTCTTACATACAAACTGCCACATCTCGCGAACGGATTGACCAATCCGCAAAACTTCTGATGCATCTGAAAGCAGAAACTCTCCCGGTTACAACGGTATGCGTACTTTTCCCCTAGGCCGCCCTAGTTATTCGTTTCGAGCATCAGAACTGCGAAAATTTTGAGTTTCTCAAGCGTTTCTTACATACAAACTGCCACATCTCGCGAACGGATTGACCAATCCGCAAAACTTCTGATGCATCTGAAAGCAGAAACTCTCCCGGTTACAACGGTATGCGTACTTTTCCCCTAGGCCGCCCTAGTTATTCGTTTCGAGCATCAGAACTGCGAAAATTTTGAGTTTCTCAAGCGTTTCTTACTTCCAAACAGCCATATCTCGCGAACGGAATGACCAATCCTCAAAATTTCTGTTGCATCTGAAAGTAGAAACTCGCCCGATTACAACGGTATGCGTACTTTTCCCCTAGGCCGTCCTAGTTATTCGTTTCGAGCATCAGAACTGCGAAAATTTTGAGTTTCTCAAGCGTTTCTTACCTCCAAACTGCCATATCTCGCGAACGGATTGACCAATCCGCAAAATTTCTGTTGCATCTGAAAGTAGAAACTCGCCCGATTACAACGGTGTGCGTACTTTTCCCCTAGGCCGTTCTGGTTATTCGTTTCGAGCATCAGAACTGTGAAAATTTT
This sequence comes from Ptiloglossa arizonensis, assembly GCF_051014685.1. Classification (NCBI taxonomy): domain Eukaryota; kingdom Metazoa; phylum Arthropoda; class Insecta; order Hymenoptera; family Colletidae; genus Ptiloglossa; species Ptiloglossa arizonensis. The sequence continues at coordinate 634,512 of NW_027478604.1, read as the reverse complement.
GAATTTCTCAAGCGTTTCTTACCTCCAAACTGCCATTTCTCGCGAACGGATTCGACCAATCCGCAAAATTTCTGTTGCATCTGAAAGTAGAAACTCGCCCGATTACAACGGCATGCGTACTTTTCCCCTAGGCCGTTCTAGTTATGCTTGTCGAGCATCAGAACTGCGAAAATTTTGAGTTTCTCAAGCGTTTCTTACCTCCAAACTGCCATATCTCGCGAACGGATTGACCAATCCGCAAAATTTCTGTTGCATCTGAAAGTAGAAGCTCGCCCGATTACAACGGTATGCGTACTTTTCCCCTAGGCCGCCCTAGTTATTCGTTTCGAGCATCAGAATTGCGAAAATTTTGAGTTTCTCAAGCGATTCTTACATCCAAACTGCCATATCTCGCGAACGGATTGACCAATCCGCAAAATTTCTGTTGCATCTGAAAGTAGAAACTCGCCCGATTACAACGGTATGCGTACTTTTCCCCTAGGCCGTTCTGGTTATTCGTTTCGAGCATCAGAACTGTGAAAATTTTGAATTTCTCAAGCGTTTCTTACCTCCAAACTGCCATTTCTCGCGAACGGATTCGACCAATCCGCAAAATTTCTGATGCATCTGAAAGCAGAAACTCGCCCGATTACAACGGTATGCGTACTTTTCCCCTAGGCCGCCCTAGTTATTCGTTTCGAGCATCAGAACTGCGAAAATTTTGAGTTTCTCAAGCGTTTCTTACATCCAAACTGCCATATCTCGCGAACGGATTGACCAATCCGCAAAATTTCTGCTGCATCTGAAAGTAGAAACTCTCCCGCTTACAACTGTATGCGTACTTTTCCCCTAGTCCGTTCTAGTTATTCGTTTCGAGCATCAGAACTGCGAAAATTTTGAGTTTCTCAAGCGTTGCTTACCTCCAAACTGCCATATCTCGCGAACGGATTGACCAATCCGCAAAATTTCTGTTGCATCTGAAAGTAGAAACTCGCCCGATTACAACGGTATACGTACTTTTCCCCTAGGCCGTTCTAGTTATTCCTTTCGAGCATCAGAACTGCGAAAATTTTGAGTTTCTCAAGCGTTTCTTACCTCCAAACTGCCATATCTCGCGAACGGATTGACCAATCCGCAAAGTTTCTGTTGCATCTGAAGGTAGAAACTCGCCCGATTACAACGGTATGCGTACTTTTCCCCTAGGCCTTTCTAGTTATTCGTTTCGAGCATCGGAACTGCGAAAATTTTGAGTTTCTCAAGCGTTTCTAACTCCAAACTGCCATATCTCGCGAACGGATTGACCAATCCGCAAAATTTCTGTTGCATCTGAAAGTAGAAACTCGCCCGATTACAACGGTATGCGTACTTTTCCCCTAGGCCGTTCTAGTTATGCTTGTCGAGCATCAGAACTGCGAAAATTTTGAGTTTCTCAAGCGTTTCTAACTCCAAACTGCCATATCTCGCGAACGGATTGACCAATCCGCAAAATTTCTGTTGCATCTGAAAGTAGAAACTCGCCCGATTACAACGGTGTGCGTACTTTTCCCCTAGGCCGTTCTGGTTATTCGTTTCGAGCATCAGAACTGTGAAAATTTTGAATTTCTCAAGCGTTTCTTACCTGCAAACTGCCATTTCTCGCGAACGGATTCGACCAATCCGCAAAATTTCTGTTGCATCTGAAAGTAGAAACTCGCCCGATTACAACGGTATGCGTACTTTTCCCCTAGGCCGTTCTAGTTATGCTTGTCGAGCATCAGAACTGCGAAAATTTTGAGTTTCTCAAGCGTTTCTAACTCCAAACTGCCATATCTCGCGAACGGATTGACCAATCCGCAAAATTTCTGTTGCATCTGAAAGTAGAAACTCGCCCGATTACAACGGTATGCGTACTTTTCCCCTAGGCCGTTCTAGTTATGCTTGTCGAGCATCAGAACTGCGAAAATTTTGAGTCTCTCAAGCGTTTCTAACTCCAAACTGCCATATCTCGCGAACGGATTGACCAATCCGCAAAATTTCTGTTGCATCTGAAAGTAGAAACTCGCCCGATTACAACTGTATGCGGACTTTTCCCCTAGGCCGTTCTAGTTATTCGTTTCGAGCATCAGAACTGCGAAAATTTTGAGTTTCTCAAGCGTTCCTTACTTCCAAACTGCCATATCTCGCGAACGGATTGACCAATCCGCAAAATTTCTGTTGCATCTGAAGGTAGAAACTCGCCCGATTACAACGGTATGCGTACTTTTCCCCTCGGCCGTTCTAGTTATTCGTTTCGAGCATCAGAACTGCGAAAATTTTGAGCTTCTCAAGCGTTTCTTACATACAAACTGCCACATCTCGCGAACGGATTGACCAATCCGCAAAACTTCTGATGCATCTGAAAGCAGAAAGTCTCCCGGTTACAACGGTATGCGTACTTTTACCCTAGGCCGCCCTAGTTACTCGTTTCGAGCATCAGAACTGCGAAAATTATGAGTTTCTCAATCGTTTCTTACTTCCAAACTGCCATATCTCGCGAACGGATTGACCAATCCTCAAAATTTCTGTTGCATCTGAAAGTAGAAACTCGCCCGATTACAACGGTATGCGTACTTTTCCCCTAGGCCGTCCTAGTTATTCGTTTCGAGCATCAGAACTGCGAAAATTTTGAGTTTCTCAAGCGTTTCTTACCTCCAAACTGCCATATCTCGCGAACGGATTGACCAATCCGCAAAATTTCTGTTGCATCTGAAAGTAGAAACTCGCCCGATTACAACGGTATGCGTACTTTTCCCCTAATCCGCTCTAGTTATTCGTTTCGAGCATCAGAACTGCGAAAATTTTGAGTTTCTCAAGCGTTTCTTACTTCCAAACTGCCATATCTCGCGAACGGATTGACCAATCCGCAAAATTTCTGTTGCATGTGAAGGTAGAAACTCGCCCGATTACAAAGGTTTGCGTACTTTTCCCCTAGGCCGTTCTAGTTATTCGTTTCGAGCATCAGAACTGCGAAAATTTTGAGTTTCTCAAGGGTTTCTTACCTACAATCTGCCACATCTCGCGAACGGATTGACCAATCCGCAAAATTTCTGATGCATCTGAAAGTAGAAACTCGCCCGATTACAACGGTATGCGTACTTTTCTCCTAGGCCGCCCTAGTTATTCGTTTCGAGCATCAGAACTGCGAAAATTTTGAGTTTCTCAAGCGTTTCTTACCTCCAAACTGCCATATCTCGCGAACGGATTGACCAATCCGCAAAATTTCTGTTGCATCTGAAAGTAGAAACTCGCCCGATTACAAGGGTATGCGTACTATTCCCCTAGGCCGTTCTAGTTATTCGTTTCGAGCATCAGAACTGCGAAAATTTTGAGTTTCTCAAGCGTTTCTTACCTCAAAACTGCCATATCTCGCGAACGGATTGACCAATCCGCAAAATTTCTGTTGCATCTGAAAGTAGAAGCTCGCCCGATTACAACGGTATGCGTACTTTTCCCCTAGGCCTTTCTAGTTATTCGTTTCGAGCATCAGAACTGCGAAAATTTTAAGTTTCTCAAGCGTTTCTTACTTCCAAACTGCCACATCTCGCGAACGGATTGAAGAATCCGCAAAATTTCTGTTGCATCTGAAAGTAGAAACTCGACCGATTAAAACGGTATGCGTACTTTTCCCCTAGGCCGTTCTAGTTATGCTTGTCGAGCATCAGAACTGCGAAAATTTTGAGTTTCTCAAGCGTTTCTAACTCCAAACTGCCATATCTCGCGAACGGATTGACCAATCCGCAAAATTTCTGTTGCATCTGAAAGTAGAAACTCGCCCGATTACAACTGTATGCGGACTTTTCCCCTAGGCCGTTCTAGTTATTCGTTTCGAGCAACAGAACTGCGAAAATTTTGAGTTTCTCAAGCGTTGCTTACCTCCAAACTGCCATATCTCGCGAACGGATTGACCAATCCGCAAAATTTCTGTGGCATCTGAACGTAGAAACTCGCCCGATTACAACGGTGTACGTACTTTTCCCCTAGGCCGTTCTAGTTATTCGTTTCGAGCATCAGAACTGCGAAAATTTTGAGTTTCTCAAGCGTTTCTTACCTCCAAACTGCCATATCTCGCGAACGGATTGACCAATCCGCAAAATTTCTGTTGCATCTGAAAGTACAAACTCGCCCGATTACAACGGTATGCGTACTTTTTCCCTAGGCCGTTCTAGTTATTCGTTTCGAGCATCAGAACTGCGAAAATGTTGAGTTTCTCAAGCGTTTCTTACCTACAAACTGCCATATCTCGCGAACGGATTGAACAATCCGCAAAATTTCTGTTGCATCTGAAAGTAGAAACTCGCCCGATTACAACGGTATGCGTACTTTTACCCTAGGCCGTTCTAGTTATTCGTTTCGAGCATCAGAACTGCGAAAATTTTGAGTTTCTCAAGCGTTCCTTACTTCCAAACTGCCATATCTCGCGAACGGATTGACCAATCCGCAAAATTTCTGTTGCATCTGAAGGTAGAAACTCGCCCGATTACAACGGTATGCGTACTTTTCCCCTCGGCCGTTCTAGTTATTCGTTTCGAGCATCAGAACTGCGAAAATTTTGAGCTTCTCAAGCGTTTCTTACATACAAACTGCCACATCTCGCGAACGGATTGACCAATCCGCAAAACTTCTGATGCATCTGAAAGCAGAAAGTCTCCCGGTTACAACGGTATGCGTACTTTTACCCTAGGCCGCCCTAGTTACTCGTTTCGAGCATCAGAACTGCGAAAATTATGAGTTTCTCAAGCGTTTCTTACTTCCAAACTGCCATATCTCGCGAACGGATTGACCAATCCTCAAAATTTCTGTTGCATCTGAAAGTAGAAACTAGCCCGATTACAACGGTATGCGTACTTTTCCCCTAGGCCGTCCTAGTTATTCGTTTCGAGCATCAGAACTGCGAAAATTTTGAGTTTCTCAAGCGTTTCTTACATCCAAACTGCCATATCTCGCGAACGGATTGACCAATCCGCAAAATTTCTGTTGCATCTGAAAGTAGAAACTCGCCCGATTACAACGGTATGCGTACTTTTCCCCTAATCCGCTCTAGTTATTCGTTTCGAGCATCAGAACTGCGAAAATTTTGAGTTTCTCAAGCGTTTCTTACTTCCAAACTGCCATATCTCGCGAACGGATTGACCAATCCGCAAAATTTCTGTTGCATGTGAAGGTAGAAACTCGCCCGATTACAAAGGTTTGCGTACTTTTCCCCTAGGCCGTTCTAGTTATTCGTTTCGAGCATCAGAACTGCGAAAATTTTGAGTTTCTCAAGCGTTTCTTACCTCCAAACTGCCATATCTCGCGAACGGATTGACCAATCCGCAAAATTTCTGTTGCATCTGAAAGTAGAAACTCGCCCGATTACAACGGTATGCGTACTTTTCCCCTAGGCCGTTCTAGTTATTCGTTTCGAGCATCAGAACTGCGAAAATTTTGAGTTTCTCAAGCGTTTCTTACCTCAAAACTGCCATATCTCGCGAACGGATTGACCAATCCGCAAAATTTCTGTTGCATCTGAAAGTAGAAGCTCGCCCGATTACAACGGTATGCGTACTTTTCCCCTAGGCCTTTCTAGTTATTCGTTTCGAGCATCAGAACTGCGAAAATTTTAAGTTTCTCAAGCGTTTCTTACTTCCAAACTGCCACATCTCGCGAACGGATTGAAGAATCCGCAAAATTTCTGTTGCATCTGAAAGTAGAAACTCGACCGATTAAAACGGTATGCGTACTTTTCCCCTGGGCCGTTCTAGTTATGCTTGTCGAGCATCAGAACTGCGAAAATTTTGAGTTTCTCAAGCGTTTCTTACCTCCAATCTGCCATATCTCGCGAACGGATTGACCAATCCGCAAAATTTCTGTTGCATCTGAAAGTAGAAACTCGCCCGATTACAACGGTATGCGTACTTTTCCCCTAGGCCGTTCTAGTTATTCGTTTCGAGCATCAGAACTGCGAAAATTTTGAGTTTCTCAAGCGTTTCTTACCTCAAAACTGCCATATCTCGCGAACGGATTGACCAATCCGCAAAATTTCTGTTGCATCTGAAAGTAGAAGCTCGCCCGATTACAACGGTATGCGGACTTTTCCCCTAGGCCGTTCTAGTTATTCGTTTCGAGCAACAGAACTGCGAAAATTTTGAGTTTCTCAAGCGTTGCTTACCTCCAAACTGCCATATCTCGCGAACGGATTGACCAATCCACAAAATTTCTGTGGCATCTGAACGTAGAAACTCGCCCGATTACAACGGTGTACGTACTTTTCCCCTAGGACGTTCTAGTTATTCGTTTCGAGCATCAGAACTGCGAAAATTTTGAGTTTCTCAAGCGTTTCTTACCTCCAAACTGCCATATCTCGCGAACGGATTGACCAATCCGCAAAATTTCTATTGCATCTGAAAGTAGAAACTCGCCCGATTACAACGGTATGCGTACTTTTACCCTAGGCCGTTCTAGTTATTCGTTTCGAGCATCAGAACTGCGAAAATTTTGAGCTTCTCAAGCGTTTCTTACATACAAACTGCCACATCTCGCGAACGGATTGACCAATCCGCAAAACTTCTGATGCATCTGAAAGCAGAAAGTCTCCCGGTTACAACGGTATGCGTACTTTTACCCTAGGCCGCCCTAGTTACTCGTTTCGAGCATCAGAACTGCGAAAATTATGAGTTTCTCAAGCGTTTCTTACTTCCAAACTGCCATATCTCGCGAACGGATTGACCAATCCTCAAAATTTCTGTTGCATCTGAAAGTAGAAACTCGCCCGATTACAACGGTATGCGTACTTTTCCCCTAGGCCGTCCTAGTTATTCGTTTCGAGCATCAGAACTGCGAAAATTTTGAGTTTCTCAAGCGTTTCTTACCTCCAAACTGCCATATCTCGCGAACGGATTGACCAATCCGCAAAATTTCTGTTGCATCTGAAAGTATAAACTCGCCCGATTACAACGGTATGCGTACTTTTCCCCTAATCCGCTCTAGTTATTCGTTTCGAGCATCAGAACTGCGAAAATTTTGAGTTTCTCAAGCGTTTCTTACTTCCAAACTGCCATATCTCGCGAACGGATTGACCAATCCGCAAAATTTCTGTTGCATGTGAAGGTAGAAACTCGCCCGATTACAACGGTATGCGTACTTTTCCCCTAGGCCGTTCTAGTTATTCGTTTCGAGCATCAGAACTGCGAAAGTTTTGAGTTTCTCAAGCGTTTCTTACCTCAAAACTGCCATATCTCGCGAACGGATTGACCAATCCGCAAAATTTCTGTTGCATCTGAAAGTAGAAGCTCGCCCGATTACAACGGTATGCGTACTTTTCCCCTAGGCCTTTCTAGTTATTCGTTTCGAGCATCAGAACTGCGAAAATTTTAATTTTCTCAAGCGTTTCTTACTTCCAAACTGCCACATCTCGCGAACGGATTGAAGAATCCGCAAAATTTCTGTTGCATCTGAAAGTAGAAACTCGACCGATTAAAACGGTATGCGTACTTTTCCCCTAGGCCGTTCTAGTTATGCTTGTCGAGCATCAGAACTGCGAAAATTTTGAGTTTCTCAAGCGTTTCTAACTCCAAACTGCCATATCTCGCGAACGGATTGACCAATCCGCAAAATTTCTGTTGCATCTGAAAGTAGAAACTCGCCCGATTACAACTGTATGCGGACTTTTCCCCTAGGCCGTTCTAGTTATTCGTTTCGAGCAACAGAACTGCGAAAATTTTGAGTTTCTCAAGCGTTGCTTACCTCCAAACTGCCATATCTCGCGAACGGATTGACCAATCCGCAAAATTTCTGTGGCATCTGAACGTAGAAACTCGCCCGATTACAACGGTGTACGTACTTTTCCCCTAGGCCGTTCTAGTTATTCGTTTCGAGCATCAGAACTGCGAAAATTTTGAGTTTCTCAAGCGTTTCTTACCTCCAAACTGCCATATCTCGCGAACGGATTGACCAATCCGCAAAATTTCTGTTGCATCTGAAAGTACAAACTCGCCCGATTACAACGGTATGCGTACTTTTTCCCTAGGCCGTTCTAGTTATTCGTTTCGAGCATCAGAACTGCGAAAATGTTGAGTTTCTCAAGCGTTTCTTACCTACAAACTGCCATATCTCGCGAACGGATTGAACAATCCGCAAAATTTCTGTTGCATCTGAAAGTAGAAACTCGCCCGATTACAACGGTATGCGTACTTTTACCCTAGGCCGTTCTAGTTATTCGTTTCGAGCATCAGAACTGCGAAAATTTTGAGTTTCTCAAGCGTTCCTTACTTCCAAACTGCCATATCTCGCGAACGGATTGACCAATCCGCAAAATTTCTGTTGCATCTGAAGGTAGAAACTCGCCCGATTACAACGGTATGCGTACTTTTCCCCTCGGCCGTTCTAGTTATTCGTTTCGAGCATCAGAACTGCGAAAATTTTGAGCTTCTCAAGCGTTTCTTACATACAAACTGCCACATCTCGCGAACGGATTGACCAATCCGCAAAACTTCTGATGCATCTGAAAGCAGAAAGTCTCCCGGTTACAACGGTATGCGTACTTTTACCCTAGGCCGCCCTAGTTACTCGTTTCGAGCATCAGAACTGCGAAAATTATGAGTTTCTCAAGCGTTTCTTACTTCCAAACTGCCATATCTCGCGAACGGATTGACCAATCCTCAAAATTTCTGTTGCATCTGAAAGTAGAAACTAGCCCGATTACAACGGTATGCGTACTTTTCCCCTAGGCCGTCCTAGTTATTCGTTTCGAGCATCAGAACTGCGAAAATTTTGAGTTTCTCAAGCGTTTCTTACATCCAAACTGCCATATCTCGCGAACGGATTGACCAATCCGCAAAATTTCTGTTGCATCTGAAAGTAGAAACTCGCCCGATTACAACGGTATGCGTACTTTTCCCCTAATCCGCTCTAGTTATTCGTTTCGAGCATCAGAACTGCGAAAATTTTGAGTTTCTCAAGCGTTTCTTACTTCCAAACTGCCATATCTCGCGAACGGATTGACCAATCCGCAAAATTTCTGTTGCATGTGAAGGTAGAAACTCGCCCGATTACAAAGGTTTGCGTACTTTTCCCCTAGGCCGTTCTAGTTATTCGTTTCGAGCATCAGAACTGCGAAAATTTTGAGTTTCTCAAGCGTTTCTTACCTCCAAACTGCCATATCTCGCGAACGGATTGACCAATCCGCAAAATTTCTGTTGCATCTGAAAGTAGAAACTCGCCCGATTACAACGGTATGCGTACTTTTCCCCTAGGCCGTTCTAGTTATTCGTTTCGAGCATCAGAACTGCGAAAATTTTGAGTTTCTCAAGCGTTTCTTACCTCAAAACTGCCATATCTCGCGAACGGATTGACCAATCCGCAAAATTTCTGTTGCATCTGAAAGTAGAAGCTCGCCCGATTACAACGGTATGCGTACTTTTCCCCTAGGCCTTTCTAGTTATTCGTTTCGAGCATCAGAACTGCGAAAATTTTAAGTTTCTCAAGCGTTTCTTACTTCCAAACTGCCACATCTCGCGAACGGATTGAAGAATCCGCAAAATTTCTGTTGCATCTGAAAGTAGAAACTCGACCGATTAAAACGGTATGCGTACTTTTCCCCTGGGCCGTTCTAGTTATGCTTGTCGAGCATCAGAACTGCGAAAATTTTGAGTTTCTCAAGCGTTTCTTACCTCCAATCTGCCATATCTCGCGAACGGATTGACCAATCCGCAAAATTTCTGTTGCATCTGAAAGTAGAAACTCGCCCGATTACAACGGTATGCGTACTTTTCCCCTAGGCCGTTCTAGTTATTCGTTTCGAGCATCAGAACTGCGAAAATTTTGAGTTTCTCAAGCGTTTCTTACCTCAAAACTGCCATATCTCGCGAACGGATTGACCAATCCGCAAAATTTCTGTTGCATCTGAAAGTAGAAGCTCGCCCGATTACAACGGTATGCGGACTTTTCCCCTAGGCCGTTCTAGTTATTCGTTTCGAGCAACAGAACTGCGAAAATTTTGAGTTTCTCAAGCGTTGCTTACCTCCAAACTGCCATATCTCGCGAACGGATTGACCAATCCACAAAATTTCTGTGGCATCTGAACGTAGAAACTCGCCCGATTACAACGGTGTACGTACTTTTCCCCTAGGACGTTCTAGTTATTCGTTTCGAGCATCAGAACTGCGAAAATTTTGAGTTTCTCAAGCGTTTCTTACCTCCAAACTGCCATATCTCGCGAACGGATTGACCAATCCGCAAAATTTCTATTGCATCTGAAAGTAGAAACTCGCCCGATTACAACGGTATGCGTACTTTTACCCTAGGCCGTTCTAGTTATTCGTTTCGAGCATCAGAACTGCGAAAATTTTGAGCTTCTCAAGCGTTTCTTACATACAAACTGCCACATCTCGCGAACGGATTGACCAATCCGCAAAACTTCTGATGCATCTGAAAGCAGAAAGTCTCCCGGTTACAACGGTATGCGTACTTTTACCCTAGGCCGCCCTAGTTACTCGTTTCGAGCATCAGAACTGCGAAAATTATGAGTTTCTCAAGCGTTTCTTACTTCCAAACTGCCATATCTCGCGAACGGATTGACCAATCCTCAAAATTTCTGTTGCATCTGAAAGTAGAAACTCGCCCGATTACAACGGTATGCGTACTTTTCCCCTAGGCCGTCCTAGTTATTCGTTTCGAGCATCAGAACTGCGAAAATTTTGAGTTTCTCAAGCGTTTCTTACCTCCAAACTGCCATATCTCGCGAACGGATTGACCAATCCGCAAAATTTCTGTTGCATCTGAAAGTATAAACTCGCCCGATTACAACGGTATGCGTACTTTTCCCCTAATCCGCTCTAGTTATTCGTTTCGAGCATCAGAACTGCGAAAATTTTGAGTTTCTCAAGCGTTTCTTACTTCCAAACTGCCATATCTCGCGAACGGATTGACCAATCCGCAAAATTTCTGTTGCATGTGAAGGTAGAAACTCGCCCGATTACAACGGTATGCGTACTTTTCCCCTAGGCCGTTCTAGTTATTCGTTTCGAGCATCAGAACTGCGAAAGTTTTGAGTTTCTCAAGCGTTTCTTACCTCAAAACTGCCATATCTCGCGAACGGATTGACCAATCCGCAAAATTTCTGTTGCATCTGAAAGTAGAAGCTCGCCCGATTACAACGGTATGCGTACTTTTCCCCTAGGCCTTTCTAGTTATTCGTTTCGAGCATCAGAACTGCGAAAATTTTAATTTTCTCAAGCGTTTCTTACTTCCAAACTGCCACATCTCGCGAACGGATTGAAGAATCCGCAAAATTTCTGTTGCATCTGAAAGTAGAAACTCGACCGATTAAAACGGTATGCGTACTTTTCCCCTAGGCCGTTCTAGTTATGCTTGTCGAGCATCAGAACTGCGAAAATTTTGAGTTTCTCAAGCGTTTCTAACTCCAAACTGCCATATCTCGCGAACGGATTGACCAATCCGCAAAATTTCTGTTGCATCTGAAAGTAGAAACTCGCCCGATTACAACTGTATGCGGACTTTTCCCCTAGGCCGTTCTAGTTATTCGTTTCGAGCAACAGAACTGCGAAAATTTTGAGTTTCTCAAGCGTTGCTTACCTCCAAACTGCCATATCTCGCGAACGGATTGACCAATCCGCAAAATTTCTGTGGCATCTGAACGTAGAAACTCGCCCGATTACAACGGTGTACGTACTTTTCCCCTAGGCCGTTCTAGTTATTCGTTTCGAGCATCAGAACTGCGAAAATTTTGAGTTTCTCAAGCGTTTCTTACCTCCAAACTGCCATATCTCGCGAACGGATTGACCAATCCGCAAAATTTCTATTGCATCTGAAAGTAGAAACTCGCCCGATTACAACGGTATGCGTACTTTTACCCTAGGCCGTTCTAGTTATTCGTTTCGAGCATCAGAACTGCGAAAATTTTGAGTTTCTCAAGCGTTCCTTACTTCCAAACTGCCATATCTCGCGAACGGATTGACCAATCCGCAAAATTTCTGTTGCATCTGAAGGTAGAAACTCGCCCGATTACAACGGTATGCGTACTTTTCCCCTCGGCCGTTCTAGTTATTCGTTTCGAGCATCAGAACTGCGAAAATTTTGAGCTTCTCAAGCGTTTCTTACATACAAACTGCCACATCTCGCGAACGGATTGACCAATCCGCAAAACTTCTGATGCATCTGAAAGCAGAAAGTCTCCCGGTTACAACGGTATGCGTACTTTTACCCTAGGCCGCCCTAGTTACTCGTTTCGAGCATCAGAACTGCGAAAATTATGAGTTTCTCAAGCGTTTCTTACTTCCAAACTGCCATATCTCGCGAACGGATTGACCAATCCTCAAAATTTCTGTTGCATCTGAAAGTAGAAACTCGCCCGATTACAACGGTATGCGTACTTTTCCCCTAGGCCGTCCTAGTTATTCGTTTCGAGCATCAGAACTGCGAAAATTTTGAGTTTCTCAAGCGTTTCTTACTTCCAAACTGCCATATCTCGCGAACGGATTGACCAATCCGCAAAATTTCTGATGCATCTGAAAGTAGAAACTCGCCCGATTACAACGGTATGCGTACTTTTCTCCTAGGCCGCCCTAGTTATTCGTTTCGAGCATCAGAACTGCGAAAATTTTGAGTTTCTCAAGCGTTTCTTACCTCCAAACTGCCATATCTCGCGAACGGATTGACCAATCCGCAAAATTTCTGTTGCATCTGAAAGTAGAAACTCGCCCGATTACAAGGGTATGCGTACTTTTCCCCTAGGCCGTTCTAGTTATTCGTTTCGAGCATCAGAACTGCGAAAATTTTGAGTTTCTCAAGCGTTTCTTACCTCAAAACTGCCATATCTCGCGAACGGATTGACCAATCCCCAAAATTTCTGTTGCATCTGAAAGTAGAAGCTCGCCCGATTACAACGGTATGCGTACTTTTCCCCTAGGCCTTTCTAGTTATTCGTTTCGAGCATCAGAACTGCGAAAATTTTAAGTTTCTCAAGCGTTTCTTACTTCCAAACTGCCACATCTCGCGAACGGATTGAAGAATCCGCAAAATTTCTGTTGCATCTGAAAGTAGAAACTCGACCGATTAAAACGGTATGCGTACTTTTCCCCTAGGCCGTTCTAGTTATGCTTGTCGAGCATCAGAACTGCGAAAATTTTGAGTTTCTCAAGCGTTTCTAACTCCAAACTGCCATATCTCGCGAACGGATTGACCAATCCGCAAAATTTCTGTTGCATCTGAAAGTAGAATCTCGCCCGATTACAACTGTATGCGGACTTTTCCCCTAGGCCGTTCTAGTTATTCGTTTCGAGCAACAGAACTGCGAAAATTTTGAGTTTCTCAAGCGTTGCTTACCTCCAAACTGCCATATCTCGCGAACGGATTGACCAATCCGCAAACTTTCTGTGGCATCTGAACGTAGAAACTCGCCCGATTACAACGGTGTACGTACTTTTCCCCTAGGCCGTTCTAGTTATTCGTTTCGAGCATCAGAACTGCGAAAATTTTGAGTTTCTCAAGCGTTTCTTACCTCCAAACTGCCATATCTCGCGAACGGATTGACCAATCCGCAAAATTTCTGTTGCATCTGAAGGTAGAAACTCGCCCGATTACAACGGTATGCGTACTTTTCCCCTCGGCCGTTCTAGTTATTCGTTTCGAGCATCAGAACTGCGAAAATTTTGAGCTTCTCAAGCGTTTCTTACATACAAACTGCCACATCTCGCGAACGGATTGACCAATCCGCAAAACTTCTGATGCATCTGAAAGCAGAAAGTCTCCCGGTTACAACGGTATGCGTACTTTTACCCTAGGACGCCCTAGTTACTCGTTTCGAGCATCAGAACTGCGAAAATTATGAGTTTCTCAAGCGTTTCTTACTTCCAAACTGCCATATCTCGCGAACGGATTGACCAATCCTCAAAATTTCTGTTGCATCTGAAAGTAGAAACTCGCCCGATTACAACGGTATGCGTACTTTTCCCCTAGGCCGTCCTAGTTATTCGTTTCGAGCATCAGAACTGCGAAAATTTTGAGTTTCTCAAGCGTTTCTTACATCCAAACTGCCATATCTCGCGAACGGATTGACCAATCCGCAAAATTTCTGTTGCATCTGAAAGTAGAAACTCGCCCGATTACAACGGTATGCGTACTTTTCCCCTAATCCGCTCTAGTTATTCGTTTCGAGCATCAGAACTGCGAAAATTTTGAGTTTCTCAAGCGTTTCTTACTTCCAAACTGCCATACCTCGCGAACGGATTGACCAATCCGCAAAATTTCTGTTGCATGTGAAGGTAGAAACTCGCCCGATTACAAAGGTTTGCGTACTTTTCCCCTAGGCCGTTCTAGTTATTCGTTTCGAGCATCAGAACTGCGAAAATTTTGAGTTTCTCAAGGGTTTCTTACCTACAATCTGCCACATCTCGCGAACGGATTGACCAATCCGCAAAATTTCTGATGCATCTGAAAGTAGAAACTCGCCCGATTACAACGGTATGCGTACTTTTCTCCTAGGCCGCCCTAGTTATTCGTTTCGAGTATCAGAACTGCGAAAATTTTGAGTTTCTCAAGCGTTTCTTACCTCCAAACTGCCATATCTCGCGAACGGATTGACCAATCCGCAAAATTTCTGTTGCATCTGAAAGTAGAAACTCGCCCGATTACAACGGTATGCGTACTTTTCCCCTAGGCCGTTCTAGTTATTCGTTTCGAGCATCAGAACTGCGAAAATTTTGAGTTTCTCAAGCGTTTCTTACCTCAAAACTGCCATATCTCGCGAACGGATTGACCAATCCGCAAAATTTCTGTTGCATCTGAAAGTAGAAGCTCGCCCGATTACAACGGTATGCGTACTTTTCCCCTAGGCCTTTCTAGTTATTCGTTTCGAGCATCAGAACTGCGAAAATTTTAAGTTTCTCAAGCGTTTCTTACTTCCAAACTGCCACATCTCGCGAACGGATTGAAGAATCCGCAAAATTTCTGTTGCATCTGAAAGTAGAAACTCGACCGATTAAAACGGTATGCGTACTTTTCCCCTGGGCCGTTCTAGTTATGCTTGTCGAGCATCAGAACTGCGAAAATTTTGAGTTTCTCAAGCGTTTCTTACCTCCAATCTGCCATATCTCGCGAACGGATTGACCAATCCGCAAAATTTCTGTTGCATCTGAAAGTAGAAACTCGCCCGATTACAACGGTATGCGTACTTTTCCCCTAGGCCGTTCTAGTTATTCGTTTCGAGCATCAGAACTGCGAAAATTTTGAGTTTCTCAAGCGTTTCTTACCTCAAAACTGCCATATCTCGCGAACGGATTGACCAATCCGCAAAATTTCTGTTGCATCTGAAAGTAGAAGCTCGCCCGATTACAACGGTATGCGGACTTTTCCCCTAGGCCGTTCTAGTTATTCGTTTCGAGCAACAGAACTGCGAAAATTTTGAGTTTCTCAAGCGTTGCTTACCTCCAAACTGCCATATCTCGCGAACGGATTGACCAATCCACAAAATTTCTGTGGCATCTGAACGTAGAAACTCGCCCGATTACAACGGTGTACGTACTTTTCCCCTAGGCCGTTCTAGTTATTCGTTTCGAGCATCAGAACTGCGAAAATTTTGAGTTTCTCAAGCGTTTCTTACCTCCAAACTGCCATATCTCGCGAACGGATTGACCAATCCGCAAAATTTCTATTGCATCTGAAAGTAGAAACTCGCCCGATTACAACGGTATGCGTACTTTTACCCTAGGCCGTTCTAGTTATTCGTTTCGAGCATCAGAACTGCGAAAATTTTGAGCTTCTCAAGCGTTTCTTACATACAAACTGCCACATCTCGCGAACGGATTGACCAATCCGCAAAACTTCTGATGCATCTGAAAGCAGAAAGTCTCCCGGTTACAACGGTATGCGTACTTTTACCCTAGGCCGCCCTAGTTACTCGTTTCGAGCATCAGAACTGCGAAAATTATGAGTTTCTCAAGCGTTTCTTACTTCCAAACTGCCATATCTCGCGAACGGATTGACCAATCCTCAAAATTTCTGTTGCATCTGAAAGTAGAAACTCGCCCGATTACAACGGTATGCGTACTTTTCCCCTAGGCCGTCCTAGTTATTCGTTTCGAGCATCAGAACTGCGAAAATTTTGAGTTTCTCAAGCGTTTCTTACCTCCAAACTGCCATATCTCGCGAACGGATTGACCAATCCGCAAAATTTCTGTTGCATCTGAAAGTATAAACTCGCCCGATTACAACGGTATGCGTACTTTTCCCCTAATCCGCTCTAGTTATTCGTTTCGAGCATCAGAACTGCGAAAATTTTGAGTTTCTCAAGCGTTTCTTACTTCCAAACTGCCATATCTCGCGAACGGATTGACCAATCCGCAAAATTTCTGTTGCATGTGAAGGTAGAAACTCGCCCGATTACAAAGGTTTGCGTACTTTTCCCCTAGGCCGTTCTAGTTATTCGTTTCGAGCATCAGAACTGCGAAAATTTTGAGTTTCTCAAGGGTTTCTTACCTACAATCTGCCACATCTCGCGAACGGATTGACCAATCCGCAAAATTTCTGATGCATCTGAAAGTAGAAACTCGCCCGATTACAACGGTATGCGTACTTTTCTCCTAGGCCGCCCTAGTTATTCGTTTCGAGCATCGGAACTGCGAAAATTTTGAGTTTCTCAAGCGTTTCTTACCTCCAAACTGCCATATCTCGCGAACGGATTGACCAATCCGCAAAATTTCTATTGCATCTGAAAGTAGAAACTCGCCCGATTACAACGGTATGCGTACTTTTCCCCTAGGCCGTTCTAGTTATTCGTTTCGAGCATCAGAACTGCGAAAGTTTTGAGTTTCTCAAGCGTTTCTTACCTCAAAACTGCCATATCTCGCGAACGGATTGACCAATCCGCAAAATTTCTGTTGCATCTGAAAGTAGAAGCTCGCCCGATTACAACGGTATGCGTACTTTTCCCCTAGGCCTTTCTAGTTATTCGTTTCGAGCATCAGAACTGCGAAAATTTTAATTTTCTCAAGCGTTTCTTACTTCCAAACTGCCACATCTCGCGAACGGATTGAAGAATCCGCAAAATTTCTGTTGCATCTGAAAGTAGAAACTCGACCGATTAAAACGGTATGCGTACTTTTCCCCTAGGCCGTTCTAGTTATGCTTGTCGAGCATCAGAACTGCGAAAATTTTGAGTTTCTCAAGCGTTTCTAACTCCAAACTGCCATATCTCGCGAACGGATTGACCAATCCGCAAAATTTCTGTTGCATCTGAAAGTAGAAACTCGCCCGATTACAACTGTATGCGGACTTTTCCCCTAGGCCGTTCTAGTTATTCGTTTCGAGCAACAGAACTGCGAAAATTTTGAGTTTCTCAAGCGTTGCTTACCTCCAAACTGCCATATCTCGCGAACGGATTGACCAATCCGCAAAATTTCTGTGGCATCTGAACGTAGAAACTCGCCCGATTACAACGGTGTACGTACTTTTCCCCTAGGCCGTTCTAGTTATTCGTTTCGAGCATCAGAACTGCGAAAATTTTGAGTTTCTCAAGCGTTTCTTACCTCCAAACTGCCATATCTCGCGAACGGATTGACCAATCCGCAAAATTTCTATTGCATCTGAAAGTAGAAACTCGCCCGATTACAACGGTATGCGTACTTTTACCCTAGGCCGTTCTAGTTATTCGTTTCGAGCATCAGAACTGCGAAAATTTTGAGTTTCTCAAGCGTTCCTTACTTCCAAACTGCCATATCTCGCGAACGGATTGACCAATCCGCAAAATTTCTGTTGCATCTGAAGGTAGAAACTCGCCCGATTACAACGGTATGCGTACTTTTCCCCTCGGCCGTTCTAGTTATTCGTTTCGAGCATCAGAACTGCGAAAATTTTGAGCTTCTCAAGCGTTTCTTACATACAAACTGCCACATCTCGCGAACGGATTGACCAATCCGCAAAACTTCTGATGCATCTGAAAGCAGAAAGTCTCCCGGTTACAACGGTATGCGTACTTTTACCCTAGGCCGCCCTAGTTACTCGTTTCGAGCATCAGAACTGCGAAAATTATGAGTTTCTCAAGCGTTTCTTACTTCCAAACTGCCATATCTCGCGAACGGATTGACCAATCCTCAAAATTTCTGTTGCATCTGAAAGTAGAAACTCGCCCGATTACAACGGTATGCGTACTTTTCCCCTAGGCCGTCCTAGTTATTCGTTTCGAGCATCAGAACTGCGAAAATTTTGAGTTTCTCAAGCGTTTCTTACCTCCAAACTGCCATATCTCGCGAACGGATTGACCAATCCGCAAAATTTCTGTTGCATCTGAAAGTAGAAACTCGCCCGATTACAACGGTATGCGTACTTTTCCCCTAATCCGCTCTAGTTATTCGTTTCGAGCATCAGAACTGCGAAAATTTTGAGTTTCTCAAGCGTTTCTTACTTCCAAACTGCCATATCTCGCGAACGGATTGACCAATCCGCAAAATTTCTGTTGCATGTGAAGGTAGAAACTCGCACGATTACAAAGGTTTGCGTACTTTTCCCCTAGGCCGTTCTAGTTATTCGTTTCGAGCATCAGAACTGCGAAAATTTTGAGTTTCTCAAGGGTTTCTTACCTACAATCTGCCACATCTCGCGAACGGATTGACCAATCCGCAAAATTTCTGATGCATCTGAAAGTAGAAACTCGCCCGATTACAACGGTATGCGTACTTTTCTCCTAGGCCGCCCTAGTTATTCGTTTCGAGCATCAGAGCTGCGAAAATTTTGAGTTTCTCAAGCGTTTCTTACCTCCAAACTGCCATATCTCGCGAACGGATTGACCAATCCGCAAAATTTCTGTTGCATCTGAAAGTAGAAACTCGCCCGATTACAACGGTATGCGTACTTTTCCCCTAGGCCGTTCTAGTTATTCGTTTCGAGCATCAGAACTGCGAAAATTTTGAGTTTCTCAAGCGTTTCTTACCTCAAAACTGCCATATCTCGCGAACGGATTGACCAATCCGCAAAATTTCTGTTGCATCTGAAAGTAGAAGCTCGCCCGATTACAACGGTATGCGTACTTTTCCCCTAGGCCTTTCTAGTTATTCGTTTCGAGCATCAGAACTGCGAAAATTTTAAGTTTCTCAAGCGTTTCTTACTTCCAAACTGCCACATCTCGCGAACGGATTGAAGAATCCGCAAAATTTCTGTTGCATCTGAAAGTAGAAACTCGACCGATTAAAACGGTATGCGTACTTTTCCCCTGGGCCGTTCTAGTTATGCTTGTCGAGCATCAGAACTGCGAAAATTTTGAGTTTCTCAAGCGTTTCTTACCTCCAATCTGCCATATCTCGCGAACGGATTGACCAATCCGCAAAATTTCTCTTGCATCTGAAAGTAGAAACTCGCCCGATTACAACGGTATGCGTACTTTTCCCCTAGGCCGTTCTAGTTATTCGTTTCGAGCAACAGAACTGCGAAAATTTTGAGTTTCTCAAGCGTTGCTTACCTCCAAACTGCCATATCTCGCGAACGGATTGACCAATCCGCAAAATTTCTGTTGCATCTGAAAGTAGAAACTCGCCCGATTACAACGGTATACGTACTTTTCCCCTAGGCCGTTCTAGTTATTCGTTTCGAGCATCAGAACTGCGAAAATTTTGAGTTTCTCAAGCGTTTCTTACTTCCAAACTGCCATATCTCGCGAACGGATTGACCAATCCGCAAAATTTCTGTTGCATCTGAAGGTAGAAACTCGCCCGATTACAACGGTATGCGTACTTTTCCCCTAGGCCGTTCTAGTTATTCGTTTCGAGCATCAGAACTGCGAAAATTTTGAGTTTCTCAAGCGTTTCTTACCTACAAACTGCCACATCCCGCGAACGGATTGACCAATCCGCAAAATTTCTGATGCATCTGAACGCAGAAACTCTCCCGATTACAACGGTATGCGTACTTTTCCCCTAGGCCGCCCTAGTTATTCGTTTCTAGCATCAGAACTGGGAAAATTTTGAGTTTCTCAAGCGTTTCTTACTTCCAAACTGCCACATCTCGCGAACGGATTGAAGAATCCGCAAAATTTCTGTTGCATCTGAAAGTAGAAACTCGACCGATTAAAACGGTATGCGTACTTTTCCCCTGGGCCGTTCTAGTTATGCTTGTCGAGCATCAGAACTGCGAAAATTTTGAGTTTCTCAAGCGTTTCTTACCTCCAATCTGCCATATCTCGCGAACGGATTGACCAATCCGCAAAATTTCTGTTGCATCTGAAAGTAGAAACTCGCCCGATTACAACGGTATGCGTACTTTTCCCCTAGGCCGTTCTAGTTATTCGTTTCGAGCATCAGAACTGCGAAAATTTTGAGTTTCTCAAGCGTTTCTTACCTCAAAACTGCCATATCTCGCGAACGGATTGACCAATCCGCAAAATTTCTGTTGCATCTGAAAGTAGAAGCTCGCCCGATTACAACGGTATGCGGACTTTTCCCCTAGGCCGTTCTAGTTATTCGTTTCGAGCAACAGAACTGCGAAAATTTTGAGTTTCTCAAGCGTTGCTTACCTCCAAACTGCCATATCTCGCGAACGGATTGACCAATCCGCAAAATTTCTGTTGCATCTGAAAGTAGAATCTCGCCCGATTACAACGGTATACGTACTTTTCCCCTAGGCCGTTCTAGTTATTCGTTTCGAGCATCAGAACTGCGAAAATTTTGAGTTTCTCAAGCGTTTCTTACTTCCAAACTGCCATATCTCGCGAACGGATTGACCAATCCGCAAAATTTCTGTTGCATCTGAAGGTAGAAACTCGCCCGATTACAACGGTATGCGTACTTTTCCCCTAGGCCGTTCTAGTTATTCGTTTCGAGCATCAGAACTGCGAAAATTTTGAGTTTCTCAAGCGTTTCTTACCTACAAACTGCCACATCCCGCGAACGGATTGACCAATCCGCAAAATTTCTGATGCATCTGAACGCAGAAACTCTCCCGATTACAACGGTATGCGTACTTTTCCCCTAGGCCGCCCTAGTTATTCGTTTCTAGCATCAGAACTGGGAAAATTTTGAGTTTCTCAAGCGTTTCTTACTTCCAAACTGCCATATCTCGCGATCGGATTGACCAATCCGCAAAATTTCTGTTGCATCTGAAAGTAGAAACTCGCCCGATTACAACGGTATGCGTACTTTTCCCCTAGGCCGTTCTAGTTATTCGTTTCGAGCATCAGAACTGCGAAAATTTTGAGTTTCTCAAGCGTTTCTTACCTCCAATCTGCCATATCTCGCGAACGGATTGACCAATGCGCAAAATTTCTGTTGCATCTGAAAGTAGAAACTCGCCCGATTACAAATGTACGCGGACTTTTCCCCTAGGCCGTTCTAGTTATTCGTTTCGAGCAACAGAACTGCGAAAATTTTGAGTTTCTCAAGCGTTGCTTACGTCCAAACTGCCATATCTCGCGAACGGATTGACCAATCCGCAAAATTTCTGTTGCATCTGAAAGTAGAAACTTGCCCGATTACAACGGTATACGTACTTTTCCCCTAGGCCGCTCTAGTTATTCGTTTCGAGCATCAGAACTGCGAAAATTTTGAGTTTCTCAAGCGTTTCTTACTTCCAAACTGCCATATCTCGCGAACGGATTGACCAATCCGCAAAATTTCTGTTGCATCTGAAGGTAGAAACTCGCCCGATTACAACGGTATGCGTACTTTTCCCCTAGGCCGTTCTAGTTATTCGTTTCGAGCATCAGAACTGCGAAAATTTTGAGTTTCTCAAGCGTTTCTTACTTCCAAACTGCCATATCTCGCGATCGGATTGACCAATCCGCAAAATTTCTGTTGCATCTGAAAGTAGAAACTCGCCCGATTACAACGGTATGCGTACTTTTCCCCTAGGCCGTTCTAGTTATTCGTTTCGAGCATCAGAACTGCGAAAATTTTGAGTTTCTCAAGCGTTTCTTACCTCCAAACTGCCATATCTCGCGATCGGATTGACCAATCCGCAAAATTTCTGTTGCATCTGAAAGTAGAAACTCGCCCGATTACAAGGGTATGGGTACTTTTCCCCTAGGCCGTTCTAGTTATTCGTTTCGAGCATCAGAACTGCGAAAATTTTGAGTTTCTCAAGCGTTTCTTACTTCCAAACTGCCATATCTCGCGAACGGATTGACCAATCCGCAAAATTTCTGTTGCATCTGAAAGTAGAAACTCGCCCGATTACAACGGTATGCGTACTTTTCCCCTAGGCCGTTCTAGTTATTCGTTTCGAGTATCAGAACTGCGAAAATTTTGAGTTTCTCAAGCGTTTCTTACCTCCAAACTGCCATATCTCGCGAACGGATTGACCAATCCGCAAAATTTCTGTTGCTTCTGAAAGTAGAAACTCGCCCGATTACAACGGCATGCGTACTTTTCCCCTAGGCCGTTCTGGTTATGCTTGTCGAGCATCAGAACTGCGAAAATTTTGAGTTTCTCAAGCGTTTCTTACCTCCAAACTGCCATATCTCGCGAACGGATTGACCAATCCGCAAAATTTCTGTTGCATCTGAAAGTAGAAACTCGCCCGATTACAACGGTATACGTACTTTTCCCCTAGGCCGTTCTAGTTATTCGTTTCGAGCATCAGAACTGCGAAAATTTTGAGTTTCTCAAGCGTTTCTTACTTCCAAACTGCCATATCTCGCGAACGGATTGACCAATCCGCAAAATTTCTGTTGCATCTGAAGGTAGAAACTCGCCCGATTACAACGGTATGCGTACTTTTCCCCTAGGCCGCCCTAGTTATTCGTTTCTAGCATCAGAACTGCGAAAATTTTGAGTTTCTCAAGCGTTTCTTACTTCCAAACTGCCATATCTCGCGATCGGATTGACCAATCCGCAAAATTTCTGTTGCATCTGAAAGTAGAAACTCGCCCGATTACAACGGTATGCGTACTTTTCCCCTAGGCCGTTCTTGTTATTCGTTTCGAACATCAGAACTGCGAAAATTTTGAGTTTCTCAAGCGTTTCTTACCTCCAATCTGCCATATCTCGCGAACGGATTGACCAATCCGCAAAATTTCTGTTGCATCTGAAAGTAGAAACTCGCCCGATTACAAATGTATGCGGACTTTTCCCCTAGGCCGTTCTAGTTATTCGTTTCGAGCAACAGAACTGCGAAAATTTTGAGTTTCTCAAGCGTTGCTTACCTCCAAACTGCCATATCTCGCGAACGGATTGACCAATCCGCAAAATTTCTGTTGCATCTGAAAGTAGAAACTCGCCCGATTACAACGGTATACGTACTTTTCCCCTAGGCCGCTCTAGTTATTCGTTTCGAGCATCAGAACTGCGAAAATTTTGAGTTTCTCAAGCGTTTCTTACTTCCAAACTGCCATATCTCGCGAACGGATTGACCAATCCGCAAAATTTCTGTTGCATCTGAAGGTAGAAACTCGCCCAATTACAACGGTATGCGTACTTTTCCCCTAGGCCGTTCTAGTTATTCGTTTCGAGCATCAGAACTGCGAAAATTTTGAGTTTCTCAAGCGTTTCTTACCTCCAAACTGCCATATCTCGCGATCGGATTGACCAATCCGCAAAATTTCTGTTGCATCTGAAAGTAGAAACTCGCCCGATTACAAGGGTATGGGTACTTTTCCCCTAGGCCGTTCTAGTTATTCGTTTCGAGCATCAGAACTGCGAAAATTTTGAGTTTCTCAAGCGTTTCTTACTTCCAAACTGCCATATCTCGCGAACGGATTGACCAATCCGCAAAATTTCTGTTGCATCTGAAAGTAGAAACTCGCCCGATTACAACGGTATGCGTACTTTTCCCCTAGGCCGTTCTAGTTATTCGTTTCGAGCATCAGAACTGCGAAAATTTTGAGTTTCTCAAGCGTTTCTTACCTCCAAACTGCCATATCTCGCGAACGAATTGACCAATCCGCAAAATTTCTGTTGCTTCTGAAAGTAGAAACTCGCCCGATTACAACGGCATGCGTACTTTTCCCCTAGGCCGTTCTGGTTATGCTTGTCGAGCATCAGAACTGCGAATATTTTGAGTTTCTCAAGCGTTTCATACCTCCAAACTGCCATATCTCGCGAACGGATTGACCAATCCGCAAAATTTCTGTTGCATCTGAAAGTAGAAACTCGCCCGATTACAACGGTATGCGTACTTTTCCCCTAGGCATTTCTAGTTATTCGTTTCGAGCATCAGAACTGCGAAAATTTTGAGTTTCTCAAGCGTTTCTTACTTCCAAACTGCCATATCTCGCGAACGGATTGACAAATCCGCAAAATTTCTGTTGCATCTGAAGGTAGAAACTCGCCCGATTACAACGGTATGCGTACTTTTCCCCTAGGCCGTTCTGGTTATGCTTGTCGAGCATCAGAACTGCGAAAATTTTGAGTTTCTCAAGCGTTTCTTACCTCCAAACTGCCATATCTCGCGAACGAATTGACCAATCCGCAAAATTTCTGTTGCTTCTGAAAGTAGAAACTCGCCCGATTACAACGGCATGCGTACTTTTCCCCTAGGCCGTTCTGGTTATGCTTGTCGAGCATCAGAACTGCGAATATTTTGAGTTTCTCAAGCGTTTCTTACCTCCAAACTGCCATATCTCGCGAACGGATTGACCAATCCGCAAAATTTCTGTTGCATCTGAAAGTAGAAACTCGCCCGATTACAACGGTATGCGTACTTTTCCCCTAGGCCTTTCTAGTTATTCGTTTCGAGCATCAGAACTGCGAAAATTTTGAGTTTCTCAAGCGTTTCTTACCTCCAAACTGCCATATCTCGCGAACGGATTGACCAATCCGCAAAATTTCTGTTGCATCTGAAAGTAGAAACTCGCCCGATTACAACGGTATGCGTACTTTTCCCCTAGGCCTTCCTAGTTATTCGTTTCGACCATCAGAACTGCGAAAATTTTGAGTTTCTCAAGCGTTTCTTACTTCCAAACTGCCACATCTCGCGAACGGATTGACCAATCCGCAAAATTTCTGTTGCATCTGAAGGTAGAAACTCGCCCGATTACAACGGTATGCGTACTTTTCCCCTAGGCCGCCCTAGTTATTCGTTTCTAGCATCAGAACTGCGAAAATTTTGAGTTTCTCAAGCGTTTCTTACTTCCAAACTGCCATATCTCGCGATCGGATTGACCAATCCGCAAAATTTCTGTTGCATCTGAAAGTAGAAACTCGCCCGATTACAACGGTATGCGTACTTTTCCCCTAGGCCGTTCTAGTTATTCGTTTCGAACATCAGAACTGCGAAAATTTTGAGTTTCTCAAGCGTTTCTTACCTCCAATCTGCCATATCTCGCGAACGGATTGACCAATCCGCAAAATTTCTGTTGCATCTGAAAGTAGAAACTCGCCCGATTACAAATGTATGCGGACTTTTCCCCTAGGCCGTTCTAGTTATTCGTTTCGAGCAACAGAACTGCGAAAATTTTGAGTTTCTCAAGCGTTGCTTACCTCCAAACTGCCATATCTCGCGAACGGATTGACCAATCCGCAAAATTTCTGTTGCATCTGAAGGTAGAAACTCGCCCGATTACAACGGTATGCGTACTTTTCCCCTAGGCCGTTCTAGTTATTCGTTTCGAGCATCAGAACTGCGAAAATTTTGAGTTTCTCAAGCGTTTCTTACCTCCAAACTGCCATATCTCGCGATCGGATTGACCAATCCGCAAAATTTCTGTTGCATCTGAAAGTAGAAACTCGCCCGATTACAAGGGTATGGGTACTTTTCCCCTAGGCCGTTCTAGTTATTCGTTTCGAGCATCAGAACTGCGAAAATTTTGAGTTTCTCAAGCGTTTCTTACTTCCAAACTGCCATATCTCGCGAACGGATTGACCAATCCGCAAAATTTCTGTTGCATCTGAAAGTAGAAACTCGCCCGATTACAACGGTATGCGTACTTTTCCCCTAGGCCGTTCTAGTTATTCGTTTCGAGCATCAGAACTGCGAAAATTTTGAGTTTCTCAAGCGTTTCTTACCTCCAAACTGCCATATCTCGCGAACGAATTGACCAATCCGCAAAATTTCTGTTGCTTCTGAAAGTAGAAACTCGCCCGATTACAACGGTATGCGTACTGTTCCCCTAGGCCTTTCTAGTTATTCGTTTCGAGCATCAGAACTTCGAAAATTTTGAGTTTCTCAAGCGTTTCTTACCTCCAAACTGCCATATCTCGCGAACGGATTGACCAATCCGCAAAATTTCTGTTGCATCTGAAAGTAGAAACTCGCCCGATTACAACGGTATGCGTACTTTTCCCCTAGGCCTTTCTAGTTATTCGTTTCGAGCATCAGAACTGCGAAAATTTTGAGTTTCTCAAGCGTTTCTTACCTCCAAACTGCCATATCTCGCGAACGGATTGACCAATCCGCAAAATTTCTGTTGCATCTGAAAGTAGAAACTCGCCCGATTACAACGGTATACGTACTTTTCCCCTAGGCCGTTCTAGTTATTCGTTTCGAGCATCAGAACTGCGAAAATTTTGAGTTTCTCAAGCGTTTCTTACTTCCAAACTGCCATATCTCGCGAACGGATTGACCAATCCGCAAAATTTCTGTTGCATCTGAAGGTAGAAACTCGCCCGATTACAACGGTATGCGTACTTTTCCCCTAGGCCGCCCTAGTTATTCGTTTCTAGCATCAGAACTGCGAAAATTTTGAGTTTCTCAAGCGTTTCTTACTTCCAAACTGCCATATCTCGCGATCGGATTGACCAATCCGCAAAATTTCTGTTGCATCTGAAAGTAGAAACTCGCCCGATTACAACGGTATGCGTACTTTTCCCCTAGGCCGTTCTAGTTATTCGTTTCGAACATCAGAACTGCGAAAATTTTGAGTTTCTCAAGCGTTTCTTACCTCCAATCTGCCATATCTCGCGAACGGATTGACCAATCCGCAAAATTTCTGTTGCATCTGAAAGTAGAAACTCGCCCGATTACAAATGTATGCGGACTTTTCCCCTAGGCCGTTCTAGTTATTCGTTTCGAGCAACAGAACTGCGAAAATTTTGAGTTTCTCAAGCGTTGCTTACCTCCAAACTGCCATATCTCGCGAACGGATTGACCAATCCGCAAAATTTCTGTTGCATCTGAAGGTAGAAACTCGCCCGATTACAACGGTATGCGTACTTTTCCCCTAGGCCGTTCTAGTTATTCGTTTCGAGCATCAGAACTGCGAAAATTTTGAGTTTCTCAAGCGTTTCTTACCTCCAAACTGCCATATCTCGCGAACGGATTGACCAATCCGCAAAATTTCTGTTGCATCTGAAAGTAGAAACTCGCCCGATTACAACGGTATACGTACTTTTCCCCTAGGCCGTTCTAGTTATTCGTTTCGAGCATCAGAACTGCGAAAATTTTGAGTTTCTCAAGCGTTTCTTACTTCCAAACTGCCATATCTCGCGAACGGATTGACCAATCCGCAAAATTTCTGTTGCATCTGAAGGTAGAAACTCGCCCGATTACAACGGTATGCGTACTTTTCCCCTAGGCCGCCCTAGTTATTCGTTTCTAGCATCAGAACTGCGAAAATTTTGAGTTTCTCAAGCGTTTCTTACTTCCAAACTGCCATATCTCGCGATCGGATTGACCAATCCGCAAAATTTCTGTTGCATCTGAAAGTAGAAACTCGCCCGATTACAACGGTATGCGTACTTTTCCCCTAGGCCGTTCTAGTTATTCGTTTCGAACATCAGAACTGCGAAAATTTTGAGTTTCTCAAGCGTTTCTTACCTCCAATCTGCCATATCTCGCGAACGGATTGACCAATCCGCAAAATTTCTGTTGCATCTGAAAGTAGAAACTCGCCCGATTACAAATGTATGCGGACTTTTCCCCTAGGCCGTTCTAGTTATTCGTTTCGAGCATCAGAACTGCGAAAATTTTGAGTTTTTCAAGCGTTTCTTACTTCCAAACTGCCATATCTCGCGAACGGATTGACCAATCCGCAAAATTTCTGTTGCATCTGAAGGTAGAAACTCGCCCGATTACAACGGTATCCGTACTTTTCCCCTAGGCCGTTCTGGTTATGCTTGTCGAGCATCAGAACTGCGAAAATTTTGAGTTTCTCAAGCGTTTCTTACCTCCAAACTGCCATATCTCGCGAACGGATTGACCAATCCGCAAAATTTCTGTTGCATCTGAAAGTAGAAACTCGCCCGATTACAACGGTATACGTACTTTTCCCCTAGGCCGTTCTAGTTATTCGTTTCGAGCATCAGAACTGCGAAAATTTTGAGTTTCTCAAGCGTTTCTTACTTCCAAACTGCCATATCTCGCGAACGGATTGACCAATCCGCAAAATTTCTGTTGCATCTGAAGGTAGAAACTCGCCCGATTACAACGGTATGCGTACTTTTCCCCTAGGCCGCCCTAGTTATTCGTTTCTAGCATCAGAACTGCGAAAATTTTGAGTTTCTCAAGCGTTTCTTACTTCCAAACTGCCATATCTCGCGATCGGATTGACCAATCCGCAAAATTTCTGTTGCATCTGAAAGTAGAAACTCGCCCGATTACAACGGTATGCGTACTTTTCCCCTAGGCCGTTCTAGTTATTCGTTTCGAACATCAGAACTGCGAAAATTTTGAGTTTCTCAAGCGTTTCTTACCTCCAATCTGCCATATCTCGCGAACGGATTGACCAATCCGCAAAATTTCTGTTGCATCTGAAAGTAGAAACTCGCCCGATTACAAATGTATGCGGACTTTTCCCCTAGGCCGTTCTAGTTATTCGTTTCGAGCAACAGAACTGCGAAAATTTTGAGTTTCTCAAGCGTTGCTTACCTCCAAACTGCCATATCTCGCGAACGGATTGACCAATCCGCAAAATTTCTGTTGCATCTGAAGGTAGAAACTCGCCCGATTACAACGGTATGGGTACTTTTCCCCTAGGCCGTTCTAGTTATTCGTTTCGAGCATCAGAACTGCGAAAATTTTGAGTTTCTCAAGCGTTTCTTACCTCCAAACTGCCATATCTCGCGATCGGATTGACCAATTCGCAAAATTTCTGTTGCATCTGAAAGTAGAAACTCGCCCGATTACAAGGGTATGGGTACTTTTCCCCTAGGCCGTTCTAGTTATTCGTTTCGAGCATCAGAACTGCGAAAATTTTGAGTTTCTCAAGCGTTTCTTACTTCCAAACTGCCATATCTCGCGAACGGATTGACCAATCCGCAAAATTTCTGTTGCATCTGAAAGTAGAAACTCGCCCGATTACAACGGTATGCGTACTTTTCCCCTAGGCCGTTCTAGTTATTCGTTTCGAGCATCAGAACTGCGAAAATTTTGAGTTTCTCAAGCGTTTCTTACCTCCAAACTGCCATATCTCGCGAACGAATTGACCAATCCGCAAAATTTCTGTTGCTTCTGAAAGTAGAAACTCGCCCGATTACAACGGCATGCGTACTTTTCCCCTAGGCCGTTCTGGTTATGCTTGTCGAGCATCAGAACTGCGAATATTTTGAGTTTCTCAAGCGTTTCTTACCTCCAAACTGCCATATCTCGCGAACGGATTGACCAATCCGCAAAATTTCTGTTGCATCTGAAAGTAGAAACTCGCCCGATTACAACGGTATGCGTACTTTTCCCCTAGGCCTTTCTAGTTATTCGTTTCGAGCATCAGAACTGCGAAAATTTTGAGTTTCTCAAGCGTTTCTTACCTCCAAACTGCCATATCTCGCGAACGGATTGACCAATCCGCAAAATTTCTGTTGCATCTGAAAGTAGAAACTCGCCCGATTACAACGGTATGCGTACTTTTCCCCTAGGCCTTTCTAGTTATTCGTTTCGACCATCAGAACTGCGAAAATTTTGAGTTTCTCAAGCGTTTCTTACTTCCAAACTGCCACATCTCGCGAACGGATTGACCAATCCGCAAAATTTCTGATGCATCTGAAAGCAGAAACTCGCCCGATTACAACGGTATGCGTACTTTTCCCCTAGGCCGCCCTAGTTATTCGTTTCGAGCATCAGAATTGCGAAAATTTTGAGTTTCTCAAGCGTTTCTTACTTCCAAACTGCCACATCTCGCGAACGGATTGACCAATCCGCAAAATTTCTGATGCATCTGAAAGTAGAAACTCGCCCGATTACAACGGTATACGTACTTTTCCCCTAGGCCGTTCTAGTTATTCGTTTCTAGCATCAGAACTGCGAAAATTTTGAGTTTCTCAAGCGTTTCTTACTTCCAAACTGCCATATCTCGCGATCGGATTGACCAATCCGCAAAATTTCTGTTGCATCTGAAAGTAGAAACTCGCCCGATTACAACGGTATGCGTACTTTTCCCCTAGGCCGTTCTAGTTATTCGTTTCGAACATCAGAACTGCGAAAATTTTGAGTTTCTCAAGCGTTTCTTACCTCCAATCTGCCATATCTCGCGAACGGATTGACCAATCCGCAAAATTTCTGTTGCATCTGAAAGTAGAAACTCGCCCGATTACAAATGTATGCGGACTTTTCCCCTAGGCCGTTCTAGTTATTCGTTTCGAGCAACAGAACTGCGAAAATTTTGAGTTTCTCAAGCGTTGCTTACCTCCAAACTGCCATATCTCGCGAACGGATTGACCAATCCGCAAAATTTCTGTTGCATCTGAAGGTAGAAACTCGCCCGATTACAACGGTATGCGTACTTTTCCCCTAGGCCGTTCTAGTTATTCGTTTCGAGCATCAGAACTGCGAAAATTTTGAGTTTCTCAAGCGTTTCTTACCTCCAAACTGCCATATCTCGCGAACGGATTGACCAATCCGCAAAATTTCTGTTGCATCTGAAAGTAGAAACTCGCCCGATTACAACGGTATACGTACTTTTCCCCTAGGCCGTTCTAGTTATTCGTTTCGAGCATCAGAACTGCGAAAATTTTGAGTTTCTCAAGCGTTTCTTACTTCCAAACTGCCATATCTCGCGAACGGATTGACCAATCCGCAAAATTTCTGTTGCATCTGAAGGTAGAAACTCGCCCGATTACAACGGTATGCGTACTTTTCCCCTAGGCCGCCCTAGTTATTCGTTTCTAGCATCAGAACTGCGAAAATTTTGAGTTTCTCAAGCGTTTCTTACTTCCAAACTGCCATATCTCGCGATCGGATTGACCAATCCGCAAAATTTCTGTTGCATCTGAAAGTAGAAACTCGCCCGATTACAACGGTATGCGTACTTTTCCCCTAGGCCGTTCTAGTTATTCGTTTCGAACATCAGAACTGCGAAAATTTTGAGTTTCTCAAGCGTTTCTTACCTCCAATCTGCCATATCTCGCGAACGGATTGACCAATCCGCAAAATTTCTGTTGCATCTGAAAGTAGAAACTCGCCCGATTACAACGGTATGCGTACTTTTCCCCTAGGCCGTTCTAGTTATTCGTTTCGAACATCAGAACTGCGAAAATTTTGAGTTTCTCAAGCGTTTCTTACCTCCAATCTGCCATATCTCGCGAACGGATTGACCAATCCGCAAAATTTCTGTTGCATCTGAAAGTAGAAACTCGCCCGATTACAAATGTATGCGGACTTTTCCCCTAGGCCGTTCTAGTTATTCGTTTCGAGCATCAGAACTGCGAAAATTTTGAGTTTTTCAAGCGTTTCTTACTTCCAAACTGCCATATCTCGCGAACGGATTGACCAATCCGCAAAATTTCTGTTGCATCTGAAGGTAGAAACTCGCCCGATTACAACGGTATGCGTACTTTTCCCCTAGGCCGTTCTGGTTATGCTTGTCGAGCATCAGAACTGCGAAAATTTTGAGTTTCTCAAGCGTTTCTTACCTCCAAACTGCCATATCTCGCGAACGGATTGACCAATCCGCAAAATTTCTGTTGCATCTGAAAGTAGAAACTCGCCCGATTACAACGGTATACGTACTTTTCCCCTAGGCCGTTCTAGTTATTCGTTTCGAGCATCAGAACTGCGAAAATTTTGAGTTTCTCAAGCGTTTCTTACTTCCAAACTCCCATATCTCGCGAACGGATTGACCAATCCGCAAAATTTCTGTTGCATCTGAAGGTAGAAACTCGCCCGATTACAACGGTATGCGTACTTTTCCCCTAGGCCGCCCTAGTTATTCGTTTCTAGCATCAGAACTGCGAAAATTTTGAGTTTCTCAAGCGTTTCTTACTTCCAAACTGCCATATCTCGCGATCGGATTGACCAATCCGCAAAATTTCTGTTGCATCTGAAAGTAGAAACTCGCCCGATTACAACGGTATGCGTACTTTTCCCCTAGGCCGTTCTAGTTATTCGTTTCGAACATCAGAACTGCGAAAATTTTGAGTTTCTCAAGCGTTTCTTACCTCCAAACTGCCATATCTCGCGATCGGATTGACCAATTCGCAAAATTTCTGTTGCATCTGAAAGTAGAAACTCGCCCGATTACAAGGGTATGGGTACTTTTCCCCTAGGCCGTTCTAGTTATTCGTTTCGAGCATCAGAACTGCGAAAATTTTGAGTTTCTCAAGCGTTTCTTACTTCCAAACTGCCATATCTCGCGAACGGATTGACCAATCCGCAAAATTTCTGTTGCATCTGAAAGTAGAAACTCGCCCGATTACAACGGTATGCGTACTTTTCCCCTAGGCCGTTCTAGTTATTCGTTTCGAGCATCAGAACTGCGAAAATTTTGAGTTTCTCAAGCGTTTCTTACCTCCAAACTGCCATATCTCGCGAACGAATTGACCAATCCGCAAAATTTCTGTTGCTTCTGAAAGTAGAAACTCGCCCGATTACAACGGCATGCGTACTTTTCCCCTAGGCCGTTCTGGTTATGCTTGTCGAGCATCAGAACTGCGAATATTTTGAGTTTCTCAAGCGTTTCTTACCTCCAAACTGCCATATCTCGCGAACGGATTGACCAATCCGCAAAATTTCTGTTGCATCTGAAAGTAGAAACTCGCCCGATTACAACGGTATGCGTACTTTTCCCCTAGGCCTTTCTAGTTATTCGTTTCGAGCATCAGAACTGCGAAAATTTTGAGTTTCTCAAGCGTTTCTTACCTCCAAACTGCCATATCTCGCGAACGGATTGACCAATCCGCAAAATTTCTGTTGCATCTGAAAGTAGAAACTCGCCCGATTACAACGGTATGCGTACTTTTCCCCTAGGCCTTTCTAGTTATTCGTTTCGACCATCAGAACTGCGAAAATTTTGAGTTTCTCAAGCGTTTCTTACTTCCAAACTGCCACATCTCGCGAACGGATTGACCAATCCGCAAAATTTCTGATGCATCTGAAAGCAGAAACTCGCCCGATTACAACGGTATGCGTACTTTTCCCCTAGGCCGCCCTAGTTATTCGTTTCGAGCATCAGAATTGCGAAAATTTTGAGTTTCTCAAGCGTTTCTTACTTCCAAACTGCCACATCTCGCGAACGGATTGACCAATCCGCAAAATTTCTGATGCATCTGAAAGTAGAAACTCGCCCGATTACAACGGTATACGTACTTTTCCCCTAGGCCGTTCTAGTTATTCGTTTCTAGCATCAGAACTGCGAAAATTTTGAGTTTCTCAAGCGTTTCTTACTTCCAAACTGCCATA
Organism: Ptiloglossa arizonensis; assembly: GCF_051014685.1. NCBI lineage: Eukaryota > Metazoa > Arthropoda > Insecta > Hymenoptera > Colletidae > Ptiloglossa > Ptiloglossa arizonensis. The sequence continues at coordinate 601,056 of NW_027478604.1, read as the reverse complement.
TCTCGCGATCGGATTGACCAATCCGCAAAATTTCTGTTGCATCTGAAAGTAGAAACTCGCCCGATTACAACGGTATGCGTACTTTTCCCCTAGGCCGTTCTAGTTATTCGTTTCGAACATCAGAACTGCGAAAATTTTGAGTTTCTCAAGCGTTTCTTACCTCCAATCTGCCATATCTCGCGAACGGATTGACCAATCCGCAAAATTTCTGTTGCATCTGAAAGTAGAAACTCGCCCGATTACAAATGTATGCGGACTTTTCCCCTAGGCCGTTCTAGTTATTCGTTTCGAGCAACAGAACTGCGAAAATTTTGAGTTTCTCAAGCGTTGCTTACCTCCAAACTGCCATATCTCGCGAACGGATTGACCAATCCGCAAAATTTCTGTTGCATCTGAAGGTAGAAACTCGCCCGATTACAACGGTATGCGTACTTTTCCCCTAGGCCGTTCTAGTTATTCGTTTCGAGCATCAGAACTGCGAAAATTTTGAGTTTCTCAAGCGTTTCTTACCTCCAAACTGCCATATCTCGCGAACGGATTGACCAATCCGCAAAATTTCTGTTGCATCTGAAAGTAGAAACTCGCCCGATTACAACGGTATACGTACTTTTCCCCTAGGCCGTTCTAGTTATTCGTTTCGAGCATCAGAACTGCGAAAATTTTGAGTTTCTCAAGCGTTTCTTACTTCCAAACTGCCATATCTCGCGAACGGATTGACCAATCCGCAAAATTTCTGTTGCATCTGAAGGTAGAAACTCGCCCGATTACAACGGTATGCGTACTTTTCCCCTAGGCCGCCCTAGTTATTCGTTTCTAGCATCAGAACTGCGAAAATTTTGAGTTTCTCAAGCGTTTCTTACTTCCAAACTGCCATATCTCGCGATCGGATTGACCAATCCGCAAAATTTCTGTTGCATCTGAAAGTAGAAACTCGCCCGATTACAACGGTATGCGTACTTTTCCCCTAGGCCGTTCTAGTTATTCGTTTCGAACATCAGAACTGCGAAAATTTTGAGTTTCTCAAGCGTTTCTTACCTCCAATCTGCCATATCTCGC